>NC_056733.1:1270994843-1271159843 GCF_019279795.1 Protopterus annectens | reverse complement strand
CATACATACACCAAAACACCCATATCACAATTTAAAACACAAAACTACACACATACACAACTCACCCACCACACCCCCTACTTATATATACTAACTCCGAGATCGCACATACAAAAAACAAAAGCAAACTCACACACGCACATTCTCCTGTCTCTCACAAACACACATCAAACATATCAGCACACTGACATACACTCGACCTCCCACTCAAAACCCTTACAAAACCATCACTTACCTGACATAACACCTAGATCCACACATGGTACTGCCACCATCAACACACAAACCCGGAAACAATGTAGCGTAAGTCCATAACTGCGAATTTGAGATATTCTAATTCACGATTATGAACTATTTTCGTCATTCGGCTTTATAGTCTCGAGATACTGAAATTCGACATTTCAGTATTTCGAGATTATAAAGTGTTTATATATATATATATATATATATATATATATATGTGTGTGTGTGTGTGTGTGTGTGTGTGTGTGTGTGTGTGTGTATATACATAAATATATAACAACTACAAACACATGCAATCTGAAGGTCATGCTGCTGCACCGTACAAGTCTAAATCTGAAAATGCACTCACTGGAAGTATTCCTAAAAATGGGGAGCAATAACATCTGTGCTGTAACAGATACCTGGTTAAAGGCAGCAGGAAGCACCCCTGCACTACCAACCTATAACTCATTCCACACATTTTGGTTGCAGAACCCAGACTGAAGCTCCAAAAGTGGTGGTATTTTCATATTCATTAAGGATGCACACACCCCCAGAGTGGTAGACCAACATTATGCATTACAGATCCTGGAGGTGTAGCTAACATAGGGTAAGACAGTGGTTCAGGTTGTAGCCTGCTATAGGTCCCCAAACATGTCCCAGGGCATACATGCCATGTCCCTAAATACCCTGGAGAATATTAGTGTCCAACCTAGCACTCTCATACTGGTTGACTTCAACTACCCCACCATTAACTGTGAAAGCTACTCATGTACCGATGCACATCCCAATCACATTGACCTGGTCTTTGCTAACATGGGCGACTGTTGCTGTACACCAACAGTCAACTCCACCCTTGTTATATCTGAATACAAATTAATCACCTTTTGAAATCCACAGGCCTCCCACCCCACCTGCACAGGTTACCACTATGAAAAGCCTTTCCAAAGCTAACTATGGCCTCCTAAAAACAGAGGTGGCTAACCTCACGGCAGCCATGCAAATGGCGACTAGTTGCATGGTTCATGAATCAAACAACAATGCACTGTGAAAACGTACACAAATGTATGGATACCACCATACCCAATAGAACCAGGATCCTCACCTTCAAAAAAAGGAAGCCAATCTAGTGGTCCCAGGCCATAAAGAACCAGTATAACAGAAAGAGGAAATTGCTATGGAATAAGGTGATGTCCCAAGACTGGAAAAAACCCTTATCAGCCTCAGTTAAAAGTTGAGATCCCTCATCAAATACTACAAAGTTATCTGTGAAAACAGAATTGGAGCACATAGTAAAGACAACCATAAGGCCTCATACAGTTATGTAAAGAATCTCCATGGCAATGCCAAGATTTGCTCAGAGCTACTAGACAATGTTACCTCCTAGACTGAGCCAACGAATATTGCCAATAAACTAGGTGACATATTGAGTGCAAACTATACCTCCCCAAAGGACCAATCACAATACCTGTACACTGCCAGGCACCCAGTATTACTGCTGCACAGGTTAAAACACCACTGTCCATGGCCAAGAAAAAAGCTTCTATGGGACCTGACAATATCCCTGGCTGTGTTCTACATGATCTACAGAGTGACCTGGCACCTCGCCTGTGTGCTCTGTTCAATCACAGTCTCACCTCAGGCTTTGTCCCTGCTGAATTGTGCACTGCTTCTCCACAAATGAGATGTGACTGTAGACCCTAGGAAATACCACGCCAACTGTCTGACAAGTCTGTTATGCAAAGCTATGAAATGCATCATCATGCACCTAATAAACAGGGATATGGGAATCTGCAGACTCAGGATCCCACACCATTTGCTTTTGTGAAGGGTAGGTCATACCTGCTCAATCAACCTGGTCAGCTTCTTGGAGTCAGTTACATAAGCTGTGGATGAAGGCAAGGTGGCACATACAGCCTACCTTGATCTGGCCAAAGCCTTTGATAACATTCCCCACTCAGGAATCATGCAAACACTCACTAAGCTAGGCATCAACCCCTATATCACTAGGTGGGCTGCAAACTGGGTCACAGATAGGACTCACAGTGTGGAAATAGCTGACTCCAAGTCAGACTGCTGAGCAGTCATAAGTGGAGTCCCACATGGTTCTGTCCTGGGTCCTCTCATGTTTGGTATAAACTTCTCTGAAGTCCATGCCAACATGAAGGGACTCTGGCTGACAAAGTTTGCATAGAAGTGCAAGTTGGTAGCTATTATTAACTACCCAAGTGATGTTGGTATCTTACTGAAAGACCTCACTGAGACTAATGATTGGTGTCAGAGCCATGGGCTTAAGCTCAATGTCAGAAAATGTGTCATCATCCCCTTTGGGGAAAACCTTGTTCCCATGAATTACCACATCGATGGTAGTCACCTGAACAAAGAAAGTGTTATAAGAGATCTTGGTACATAGGTTGACAGCAATGTCTCTTGACCACCACATTACCTCTGTGGTCGCAACGTCCTTCTATGTGCACATCTCCGTACTAACACATTAACGTCCAGGAAGGAAAAGGTCATTGTCCCCCTGCATGCTTCTTGACAGAGTGACACAGTTTGTTTCAGCATACATATCTTGATGGATGTGAGGTAGGTAAATGAAATGTATTCTTCATTGCCTGACAACAATCATATCATTACAGTGATTTTCCAGAGAAATGATAATAATATGTAAAACAGACCAGAAATATGAGCCCAGACATCCTGAAACAATCCAGCCAGTTGACAGGTATGCTCAGAATCCCTTTCTGCAATGAATTTGGACCAAGGCTGACAAAGTGGTCAGTGGAAGCCATAAAAACTGGGATATATCTGAAGTACTGGCATACATAAGCTAACACAGTTGCTGTTGTGACACCCTCCTGTGTGCTCTAACATATATGTAGTGAAACAGCACAAGTAATTGAATTAGAAAATCTGCTATGGGTAATTACAGATATATATATACAAATATATCAGGCACTACGAGGATGTAACAGCACTGACAAACAGACACCAGTGTGAAAGTGCATACCCACAACCAATATCACCTCAGTCACAGTCATATACCAGTAAGCCAAATAAACAGTAGAGTATATGGACTGTGTGAACAAATACATCATTGTTTGCCACTCACACACTAGCCCTAGATATACAGTATCATTTCTCAGTGTAGTCTGAATCCAGACCTTGGTACAGGACATGCCTCAGTCTGCCCCTACAAACACATACAGCCAATAGATCAGTAGAAACTGGAGCAGCATGCACAGTCAGATAAAAAAGGAGCCATAACACTTACATCCACCCCCTCCATACACAGCCCAAATAACATGTACACATGACATGTGTACACATTCATGACAGTCTGTTAACAATGGCCAGATATACACAGGCCTCTCACATGTACAGTTCACTTCAGAATGTACAGACTCGGGACTCATATCTATGGCCTCTTCCCTGACATGTCTGTGGGTCTACTACATCACTGGGATGGTAGCAGGAATGAAGTCAAGAAATAATGATAATACATATGTCTGTGCTTCATTGACATCTGGACAAAGCCTGACATCATTTGGGGACAGAGGCACAAACACAGTGGTAGATTGGACATATTGCTGTCATACATTGAGACAGTTGCCGATATTACTGGGTTTGTTGTAACATCCTATATGAGGAATATGACATTGGCAATACCAACTGAGGTGAGTATTTACTGACTGCATTCCCCAGAGTCCACGACTGATTTACCAAGGCCACCAAACTGTCTGAGGAACAGACAAATCATAACAGGCAAACATGTGGCCAGTCTATGGTCAACTTGCCAGTGAAGAGGTATGTCAGAGACATATCACTGTCAGTCATGAAGTCACGCATTAAATGCATGTCCACACAAACCCTGTCAATCTATCAATCCACCATCTATATAACAGGACTGATGACATATAAACTGTTCACAAATATGGTGATATGGCCCCCATGTTGTTTGGCTGTCTCCACATGTCCTGTCCTGTGACATATTGCCACCTACTGTATGTGAATCTGTATCCCACTACCTCTGTAATGTGCCTCACACAAGCAAGGAAAAGGGGCAAGGCCCACATTAAGGAATGTCCCATATGTCAAAACTAGCTGCAGTGTCCAGACCCACAGCACAATACTACGTGGGCACCTACATAGTGGTATGGCCTTAGCTATACCTGACATCTGCAGATCTGTGCAGAGGACAGACAGAAAGTAGATAGTCAACAAGTTATGCATTAGGATGAATGTTTTAAAAGATAGAAGTCTGAAACTGAAAGGTATGCCATTACTACATGACAAGAGTCCTCAATGACATGACCATAAAACATACTAGTCTACAGTTAATATCAAAATATCAGATCAATATCCTGTAGGAGATACATATAAACATACAGCTCAAACACCAAGAACAAGATAGTCAATACTCAGAGTCCCAGCTTTGCATGCAGGGGTGTATTGTTCTAGTACTACATTCTGCAATCTAATTTTATTTGGAAAAGCACTGCTAAAAGTACTAACGTAACAATACAATATGTGTTAGACTATTTTTGTCAGCCAGTGCATTGTAGCTAGTGTAACATGCAAGTGTGGCTGCATATAACCTGGGATACTACCCATGTATAAAACAAATACAAAAAAAGAAGATTGTGGTATTACCCATGTATACCCAGATGTCCCATACAGTGTAGTCACACCCCTTGCTATTGTAATGATAGCACATAGTAGCATGTTATGTACAGGAAATTAAATAAACTTATTAAAGATGTCATTACCCTGCTATTTTATCAGACTGGAATGTGATCAATGGTTACCAGGGCTGAGCTATGCTTAGCAGGTTTAAGCATTGCTTAAATGTAAATGCTAAGCAGATTTGTGCACTAGTAAGTGAAGCCTACATGGTGTAAGTGCCTCTTCGTTTAACCATACATTAGAACCACTTACCATCATGCAAACCCATGCAAACATGTTAAAGCTTCTCAAAACTGCCTTAATCACTCTGTATCCAACAGTCCTTGCTCTGCCTAGCAACAAAATAAACAGCCCTTGCAAGTCTTGAACTCAGGACCCTGCACACAAAATAAACAGCCCTTACAGGTCTTGAACTCTGGTCCCTGCACACCATAGTCAAAGCAATTTACCAGTAAGCCACCTCATATGCATGTTTTTTGGATATTTTCTCAAACATACCCTTCTTTACAGCCAGTTTACAATAGGGAAGAGACACTGTGCAATTAGGAAGGATTGGTATCTACATATATATATATATATATATATATATATATATATATATATATATATATATATATATATATATAAAAGAAACATATACATAGAGAGAGAGAGAGAAGTATGGAGATATCTATATGTGTATAACAATATACAGATATATTACCAATAAATACTGAGGTGTATGTGTGTGTGTGTGTGTGTATATATATATATATATATATATATATATATATATATATATATATATCTATATAAATATATATATATGTGTGTGTGTATATATATATATATATATATATGCATACATGACCCCAAATGCCCATACAAACATATACTGCTGATAGACCACCAATAACTGGGGCAGCATGCACAGATGGATACAAAAGGACCCATGATGCTCACATCTGCCCCCCACCCCCACAGTCCAAATAAATAAGTGAACAGTACACTGCTACAAAATCATGATAGGACATACACAATGGCCAGACATACAACAACCTCTTAGCAAAACAACTAAAATGACTGAAAATAGCAAAGAGAAATACGAGCAGTCAGTAATTCACACATGTTTATTATACTCTGATGTCTTGGCCAAAGCTTTCAAGAAGTAAATCATTAGAAGAAATACTTCCCTTAATCACAAGAAGCAATTAGCACTTAATTACATAATTAAATACACAGCCTCCAATTACACTCCTCATTTAACCCCCTAAGGGCTAAAGTATCACATTTAATATTAATACATTGAGTCTGTACATAACAATTGTCCTTTTTTGAATGTTTTATCAAACTGAGGAACAAACCTTTTCTAAAACAGTACCTTGGAACCCACTACTGTCCCCGTTGTTTGATTTATTCAAATGTACAGCTATAGAACTGTCATCTTTCTTATCAGTAATATGTCTCACATGTTCCAACAGCGTAGTTTTAAAACATGTGTTACTCTCCCCCACATAAGCTATGCTACAAGGGCATCTAAGAGCATTTTTATATACCAACCTCTTAAATGTACAGACTTCAACATGTTTTCCAGCCTTTCCCCTCAGCAGGAATGACAGCCCTAAATAATGATAGACCATTATACATATCAACCTCCTACTGTATGACATCTGGACAAAGTCTGACATAAATGGTTGACAGAAGCCCAAATACATGGCCATACTTGAAATATAGCTGTTATACACTGAGAAAGCTGCCGGTGTTACAGGGTTTGTTGTAACATATCTTTTTGAGGGATATAAAGTCAGAAAAACAAATGGATGTTAGCATTTACAGATTGCAATCACCAGAGTATGCTACTGATTTGCCAAGGACAACACCTGTCTGGGGAACAGACAAAACATAACAGGCTAACCTGCTGCCATTATTTGGATATCCCTACAGTTGAGAGCTATGCAGAGACATAACTTTGTCAGACTGAAACCCATTCAGAAGTAGCATGTGCAGACAAACCCTGTTAAACTAGCAGCATTCCAAACATATAACAGCAATTCTCACATTCTGGCCCTAAGTCTTGAACCTTCTCCACCATTTAGATGGCTTGTCTCTACAAATCTTGTTGTAAGAGGTAGTAGCTCACACAAGTTCAGGATGTCTTTCTCACAAGTAAGGGAAAGGGCCAACTCCCACATGGAGTACTTTATTATAGGAATGTGTTGCCATAACATTGGCTATTATAAGAACTACACAGCTGCAATGCATGCAATTAGCAAGTGGGAAACACCAATATGTGCACAGGCCATCACCAGATCATGAGCATCACCTTCAAAAGCCATGCTGCCACCTATTCAAAGCAGCTCCGTCGCTGTAGTGCACAGAGAAAGAGAGAGAGAAAACAACTAAAACATAAACAGGAAAAAAATGGTAAGTGGAAGATGTAAGCATGTAATTAAGTGTAGTACTTAGTCTGTAATAATGGGAAGCATGATTTGGAAGAATATATCCCAACAAACCTTGCTGTACTAATATCCTGCTGAACAGCTGCTATGGCCATAGAATCTGGCCCACTCTGCAGTGGGAGAGATCATAGCCATACCTCTCAACTGTACAGATTTTCACATAATGTCCAGATTTTCCCATCATAGTTTTTTGTCTGTTCCTCCTGAAATCTGTACTTTTCTGGTAAACAGCTGAGGATTGAAGTACTCAAGTAATGACAAACACTTGAGTTTAAGACTCCACATCCTTAAGAATATTCATGGTAATGCAAAATGCATCATTCTACAAACTTCCTAAGTTTGTAACAGGAATATTTAAAGTCTGTCCCTATTTATCCCCCCCATCATTTTAGGCTTTGTCCAGATGTGATGCTCTAAGAGGTTGCAAGGTAGGATCACAGCTCAGGACCCTGACTCACCCTGGGAAAGGGCAGCTCACATCTAACAATTGCTGGAGTGTCTGTCAAACAGTTGTGACTGTGCCATTGCTAGGCCAGTTAATGGGATGTTGTCCAGATCCATATGTTACCTATGAATATTAGTATGATACATGTCTGTCTTGTAAAGCTAAGATACCTATATAGGGCATGTGCATAGTAAAGTACTGTTGCAGACGTGTGTTGAACTGCATGTGATATATTGAATTAATAACATTCAACTGTACAGTGTTCTGCTGGACATTAAGCACATTTGTGACTATCTGTAGTCACATACACATATACTTGTGTTATGTCAGCCAAACCATTGGCAAGTCTGTGAGCAATGACAATGTAACATAATAGCCTACTTATGACTGTTGGACATCTTCCATGTTATCACAGTGACGTCAAAGCCTACTGTGCAATCAACTTACTAATGTATGGTGTAGTTGTATTAATACAGTATCAATACTGATGTCCCTTTTGTCACCCATTTATGTGTGCCATTGTCCAGACGTACTGCTATAACAGGTTGAGAAGTTTGATTGAGCAGCAAGACTGTAAATACAGTGTGCCATACTAACATAGAACAGAAATGTATACCAGGTGTCCTCTGAGCACAAGTATGTATGTGTATGTCCAGCTGGAAGGCACATAACTATTCACATGGGTTTCAAGCAGTCAGGTACATGTTGCACATGTGTGTAATATCAGTATCAGTGCATACAACAGACATAAATGTGTACAGCTACTGGTTGTTACATTGGCCTGACACTGATATGGGTACTAGAGTAGGCATGATTATCAGGTAGTAATCAGAGAAGTGTCCAACTGTGTTATGACCCTCTGTCCATGCCTAGCACAAACAGCTATATCAACACCTATATATAGTAGATATCACAAGTGCACACACCCCATGTTGGAATGTCAGGTTTGTGTGCTGTATGACAATGAGACCACAGAAAATCATTTCATAATGTTTCTCATTTTGAATGTGACCCCTAACCTCTACAATCCCATTGAAAAACAATCAAAGGTGTTTCTAGTAAGGTGAGCAACTATTGCCAAGTGAAGATGTGCCATGATGTTAGAGTCCAAACCAAGATAAAAGAATGCTGTAACCATCTCAAGAGGTGCATGCACAACATATCAGTTTAAGAGTGTTTACACTCATTCAACTGGCTTATTGTACTGATTATTTCCATATGTTTTCACAGACCAGATTGTTATTTTTTCAATTGAATTGTACAGGCTATAGGTCACATTAAATGTGGGAATTGTTTTGAAATGAGTTATTGTGGTGTCATGTTTCAATTGCACAAATACCAGGCATTGTAACAAGGGTGTGTACCCTTTATATCTACTGTAGCTATATGGACTCAGCAATACCTGACCTGTATAACCAACCTACACAAAGGTATAGTAATTCCCTTTGGTGGACAGCAGCAATACACAAACCACATAATAGGTTGCTATATTGGCTGTACAGGGACACATAGCTGCAGGCAACAACTTGGAAGCAAGTCCACCTCTATCTGAACAATAAGCATGTAAGTTCACAAGTGACTTCCTGTAAGGCTGATTATGACTACAAATCAGACATATCCACACCACCAAGGACAATTGCAACAGTGTCCCCACATATGTTGTCAGTCTCAGAGGAAACAACACAATTCACCCTGTACTGGGGGTAAAGAACACCTCATACGCACATGCCATGGATATAGGCAACCTGCATCAAACAGGTTAGGTGGGAACATTGTCACCCTGTCCACCCCAATTGTATAGGGGAATATGCACATCAACCATACTCCTCCCCTCAGCAATGGTGAGTGTGTACATATTGCCTATTGATGGCAACAGAATATCTCCGTGGTGCATAATAACATCACTGCCTGCCTCCTACATGAACCCAGGCATGTGATTACAGCTCCATCATGCACCACAGTCAAACAGAGACCTACCACCAGCCACACACCATCCACATGGAAGATGGCCACTGTCAACCCTCTACACAGAAATGAATGGAGAATAGAGGATTATACAAATAAGTGTCCAACTTTGGGGGGATAACATAGCTCAGGGGCAGGAGTGAAATGCAAGCTGCTATAGCCATGATAGATTGGAGGGTTATGGTGTAGTTTTGATTATTTGCGTAATATCCACTGTTGATGTGCAGTTTGACAAGCGTATCAGATCCTGTGACCTTCTTCCTGTTAATGTCTTCCAGGTAACATGCAGAGGGCTTGCCTACCAGCATTGTCTGTTGGGGAAACTGACATACTCACCCAATATGTGATTGAACATTATGCCCTGTTATTTGGACAGAGAGCACAAGATTTGCGGAGAGGACCAACCTGTGGAGTGATTTTGTCCACAGGATAAATGATGCTGGTCTGCACATCAGAACATATGAGCAGGTGCAGTACCGGGCCATGGACCTCATCCACGATGCCCGTCAATGGGCTGCTGCTGTAGTGAAGGACTGGCTTGCCACAGGTGGGGGCCCAGCCATCCAGCCCACACTGACACACACCAAGGAGCTCCTCACCAACCTTGGGGCACCCACACAATGCACAAGCCATGAAGCTGAGGAAAGCATTGTGGAGATGGGTTGTAACCACACACTGGATGAGAAGCGTGCAGGTAAGGGCACAGTGGGGATTGCTACACTAATGTATCAGACATACATTTATCTGTATTGTATCTACATCCATGTGTCAGGTCTGACTACAGTTGTGGATAGGGTTTTTAATCCACAGAGGTGCACTTCTATGGTGAGGACAGAACATTGTATATTATTGGGGTTAGTACTGTAAATGTACAGACATGCAATATCCATCCTGTACCAAGGCCACATGTGAGTCTGCTGACAATACCTCCCTCTCACAGCTACCTAGGACCCCCAGGTCTGCATTTGGGACAGCAGCCTGAAGTTGGTGAGTATGACATTGTTCTGTTGTTGCCTGGCAATACCCCAGGCATGTGAGGGGCATGAAATTTACCATGCACACAACTATGAGTAATAGCTATATTGCTTTATGTAATAGCTATATTGCTTTATGTACATATTCAATTGTGGTGGGGTTAACTGTATTGCATCACAGTGGTCACTACTGGAGCCTAGCTGACATGAATTCAAAATTCCTGTAGCATACCTTACAACTTTTCAGTGCCAAGAAGTCTGGACAGAGGTCAGCAAAATGAGCTGGACAAACACCCTAAAGTAGGGACATGTGCAACACATTCGTGGTATACAGTGTATATAAATTGTGTACACACCCCTGTTAAGATGCAGGTGTTCCTGTTACATACAAATTAGGACCACAATATGTCATTCCACACCTCTTCCACCCTTTAATGTGACCCATGACATGAACAGTTCACTTGTACAACCAAACGTCTGGACTTGCATATTGCACCTGCAAGGATGGCCACCTATGAGGGTGGCACACGTCATATCAGTATGATGTTTCAGTCAGGTATGATACCTCATGCTGCCATATGTGTCAATACACTCACTGTGGCCTATTTGGCTACAGTATCACATACATGGGCATTGTTAATGCACACAGATCACTTCCGAGCAAATACAGGTTGCAAACATCTGGATTTTCCAGCACATCTGTACAGAGGACTGTACAATGGTTTAACTTGCTGCATGTGAGGCAGATGCTGTTACCACACTATATAAAGTAATGGCAGTGGAAGGCGGCCACCAGCCATGTATGGTACACACATCAAAATGGCATAAGCCACACAGGATATAATCCTCACACACACACACAAACAGGTGTCAGTTCTGGGATTAGAACTCCTGCCTATCTAGATATTTCTACTATAGTGCTACACAGTTATCAGACACGCCACAGAGCTTATACATTTCTACCCTCTCCAAAGGTACTTCTAAGGTGGATGACATCAACAGGACTACTAAACTGGAGTGAGGGGAAGTGTAAAGGGTAGTACACAGGTCAAAAATAGTGTAACCCACACACTACATGATTCTCACACAAACACATCCAAGCAGTTACTAATAGGGGGATTAGAACTCCTGCCTATCTAGTTATTGCTACTATAGTGCTACACAGTTATCAGATGCACCACAGAGGTTATACATTTTTACCTAGTCCAAAGGTACTTCTATGGTGGATGTCATCAACAGGACTACTAGATTGGGGCAAGGGGTAGCATGCAGGGTAGTACACAAGGCAACAATGGTATAATACAGCCAGTACATGATACATACACACACACACACACACACACACACACACACACACACACACACACACACACACACACACACACACACACACTCACTTGCCAGCATTTTGTTTAGAACTCCTGCCTATCTAGTTATGTCTACTATAGTGTTATGCAGTTACCACACATGCTACAGAACTTACTGAACTTTCACATGGCCAAAGCTGCTGATAACTACACAGCTGAGGTAAAGTATTAGAGGTGGCAGAAATTCTGACTTCAGTTCCACCCTTACAATGTGCTAATTCTTTCTGTCTTGCACTTCAAATAGCATTATGGCTTAGCACTTCACAAGGTTATTATATCAAAAAGTCTGGCACACCTGGGAGCCATCAGCAGTACTCGTTCATCACAGAAGTAGCGCCAGTACTTACTAGTTATGTCCACCGTCCACCCCTCCTGGCATGATTGAAGGGCAGTTTTCTGTGCTTTCACCCATTGACTTGGTGCACTTGTCCATTCTGAGGCCCTGTTGCAACTGCCTCATATACACAGACAACCCTCTCCTCTAAACTCCAAACACTTTGACCTATGAGAGTTTCCCAAATATCACCCAATGTGGACATATGCACTCTCCAGCAAAGACTGGACTTGCAGGTCAAGATGATAAGATCAACAACTGTACCACACCATGTGGAGCACACAGCTCACCATGACACCCATTTTGACAGCCATGACATACACTGAAAAGCCACACACCCACCTTCACAGAGGCACTCAATAGACAATTACCCAAACAGCACAGACCAGCAAGACAGACACCTACTCAGACGCCACTACATGGCACATGCCAAGGGACACCTATTTAACCTACACAGTGTGCCCCTCAACCTAAGCTCCTAAGGCTAACCACCTTGCACAATACAGTGATCATGGGTAACTCAATACTGAGGCACATACATATCCCACTCACTAAGTTGAAATGGAGCAGGTAACAGCCAAATATCTATCATATGTCAGCATTCAACACATGACACAGTCAGGCATGTGATAGATATTAGGTAACAGCCAAATATCTATCACATGCCAGCATCTAACACATGACACAGCCAGGCATGGCACTCCACAACAACTATGGGTATCACTCTGTATCCATGTAGGTGTGAATGACTTGGGACACACCTCCCTGGTCTACATGACATGGTTGAACTCTCTGATTATGTGGTGCAGGCAGGTGTGACAGTAGCCCTGAGCAGTGTACCGCCATCACCCAGAATGATGCTGTGGTACTATCAACAGATAATTGACTGCAACATTTGCTTACGTGTTTTGTGTCATTCTCAGGGGATCCAGTACCTCTCTGCTTGGGAAGACATGATTGACAGAACCCAATGACTTGCCACAGATGTACATCTCTCAGTGCTGGGTTTCCAGGTACAAGCTAAGTGTCGTGCCACCCTTGTGATGCCTTATTAGGTGGTGTTCTTAATGTAATTTATGATGGTCCAACACAACATTGATGTAGTATGAGACTTCAACTACCCCTCCATCACCTGGGGAAAATAGCCAAGCACCAGTACAGTGGCCCAACACTTCCTGGGATTCATCATTTCTAATGCCCTGGACCAGCTCATACTGACCCCTGGTAGAGTATGCAACAGCCTTGACCTGTGTTGACTACTTAAATATGGGACTGTTGCTCATCCACAGTTGTCATTCCCTGCATGGTGAGCTCCACACAGGCTGTAATCAACATGGAGCTCAACATGTCAGCCAAACCCCCCCACAAAGGTAACCACCTTGCATAACCTCTCCAAAGCTGATTTGCAGCCATGAAAACAGGGTAGCATGACTTCACTGCACCCATGGCAATGGGAAATAGCTGCATGACTGTCGAATCATACACATATGCACTGTACAAGCAGGTACATGAATTCATGGTATTAGTCAGAGCCAACAGAACCCAGAAACTGTCCTCCAAACACTGGGAGACAATGTGATGGTCCCCTGCCATTACTAAAGTGTACAACAGAATGAGGATACTGTTGTAGAGAAAGGTGGTGTCCCATTACTGTTGAACTCTCTTATTAGCCTCAAACACAACTTGGGATCCCTCATGGAATCCCCTACAGGCATCTATGAAGGCAGACATGCAGCAGACACTGATGGCAATCACAACAGCCTTTGATAATTACATCAACAACCTCCACAGCATTAAACACAAGTGCTGTGAGTCACTGCACAATGCTAATACTTATCCTAAGACAGCAGATATTGGCCACCATCTTGGCAGCACATTCAGTGCCAGCTTTGCCCCTGTCACCCCCACACAAGTGAAGTGCTGCTGTATCCTGTTTCTGTTCTAGACATCTGTATGTCACCAGGATGTGGCCCTGCAGCAAGACCAAGGGGTATGGCAGTGTGTTAACACATCCACCACGTCTTAGACAAGGTACAGTTGTATCTGCATGGATTTCCCAGGTCTGTAACACAGCGACTGCATATGCCTTACAGATTATAGGGCTGAGGGTTGTACATAAGTATATGTTGATTTACAACATCTGTTGTAGAGGGGAGAATGGTACGTGTTGTGGTTTGGACACACCTCCGATTGCTAATAACCACAGTCACAAGGGATATTCATCAACCAACAATGAGATTACTATTTACACACACACACACACACACACACACACACACACACACACACACACACACACACACGCACACACGTGCGCACACATGCACACATGCACTCACACACACATGCACACACACACACATGCACACATCTACACACGCACACATATACACACACACACACACACACACACACACACACACACACACACACACACACACACACACACACACACACTCACCAGTACTGAGATCCATAGGTTCATTGCTTCATAGGGGTGTAGTAGGTGAATGGGCCAGAAGGCTCTACAAGGCTAGCCCAAGTGAATACCCTGGCATCAGACCACATGACAATAGTCCCCAGTGTGGATCAGGAATATAGTCACTAGAGTGGTCCCCAGGGGTGGGTATTGTATTCCCCATCCATTCATCCAGATTTCTATTGTGGGTGGCCAGTGATGTGCACTCCATATGTATGTGAGAAATATTCCATAACATGGACAGTGTCTGGGTTCTGCACCTGTCCCACAAGCATGTCCTTTGAAGAGTGGAAGTGTGCTTGAAGTCTCTTGGGCATGTTGTGTGGACAGATTGGTATCTTCAGATGTAGCATTCCTGACCTAGTTTTGTGAGACATGGCTATGTAACTGAGGTAGTGATTGCACCTACATAGGCAGTATGATATGGGGATTTGCTGGAGTTATTGGAGTCTATCCATACAGGGCATGTGTATAAGGCATGGTATTCCCTTTGTGAGGTACATTTGCAGACTCTACAGTTGTTGCAGGTGTCCAGTGGGGAACATGGCAAAAGAGCCACTGTACACATTGATTGGGCTACTGAGGGGATGGTACAGGGTGACCATGTCCTTTTACTTGCTGGATAACACACACTTAGTCAGGAGATGCAACACATCAAAGTACTTTCTGATGTCAGTGGCACTGTTGTGGTCAACAGGCAGCTGACTGTCAAGCTGTGTTCCCCATTCTGTTATAACAACATCACTGTTCAGTGGACTACCAGCAATGTATTACTTCATGTGAGCCATGGTGTTCCCAAAGGTAATGGCAGCACATCTCTTGGCATTGAAGTAATGTCCATGGTTCTGACAACAGTCATAGGTGTCAAGTGACCTTTGTGCATGATGTCAACATCACATGGATTGGGAATGCTACCACCCACCTTACTGTTGTATGCAAACATTTTCAGCCAGGGTGCCTTTGTGTTCTCCTGCACCTCTGAAGGGTAGATCCCAAACATGAGAGGACATGGGTCCATACCCTGTGTGACACCAGTCATGTCTGGTCAACAGTTTGACAAGGAGTCCACTACAATCACACTACAGGTACTATTTGTGAGGCAGTTTGCAGGAGAACTACTGATATACTGGTTGATGCCTAGCCAAGTGTGTTTGTGTATGATTCATGGGTGGAGAGTGGTGTTTGAGTCTTAGAAGGGTTACCTATATTGTTAACTATTCCATACTGTCACATAGTCATTGCACATGGCACTACACATTTAGGGCTGTGGATTGTCTACACCAACCTCTACAGTGTTTAACAACTATTGGCCTTGTAATATGGACATTGGGACATATACTAGGTCATCAATATAATAATTTAGCAAAACCCACCCCCCAATGGATCCTGTTATTGCACAATCACACCAACACCCACACAGGATACTAATGACAGACAGAGACACGTACACATACTTGTCAGTACTGAGTTTCCAACCCCTACCTCTCTATGTATTGTTACTACAGTGTTACACATTTATCTCATGCGCCATGGAGCTTATAGGATGGATATTGTCCCAAGTACTTCTAAGGTGAGGAATATCACCAGCCCTTGTAAATACTGGCATTGGGTGATGTAGTGGGTGACATATTTTATAAAATACTGTACCCTACACACACATTTATCAGGATTGAGGTTCAAACCTCTGTCCAACTATGTTTTCAGACCTTTATGTTATGCATTTACCACACACACCACTGACCTTACATGGTTTAGGGTTGGCAACAGGTACTTCTAAGGTGAATGATATCTGCAGGACTGCTAAAGTAGGGTACTGAGAAGTGTACTGGGTGTAAATGGGGCCAAAATCTTGAAGATACGAACACATATACATATATATATATATATATATATATATATATATATATATATATATATATGCATACACACACACACACACACACACACACACTTGACGGGAATGAGATTCAAAGCCCTACCTATGTAGTTATTGCTACTACATTGTCACACATGTAGCACACAAGCCACGGAGGTTATAGGTAGAACAGTGTCCATACATAACTCTAAGGTGAGTGACAGCAGCTGTTGTAAAGTATTACACTTTGAAATGTACTGGCTGTGTATGGACACAAAGTACTTCAACCTACAGATATACACACATACTCACACAAACAGATGCACTTTTACAATTGCCGGTACTGAAATTAGAACTCCAACCTAAGTAGTGTTTTGCACTACAGTATCACACAGTTATCGCAAGCAGCACATAGTTTATATGTTGGATAACTGTCCAAAGGTATCTTTCAAGGTGAGTGACATCAGCAGCAGTGCTAAAGGAGGGGTAAGGGAAGTGTAGTGAGTGTGAATGGCCTCAAAATCTTGTCTCTACAAAGATACATACACACTCTCACACAAACTTTCACAGTTGTCAGGACCGGGATTAGAATTCTTACCCAGCTAGTTTGCTACACTACTGTATGACACAGTTATCACAAGCACCACGGAGCTTGTATGTTGAAGACCTGTCCAGATATCTTTGACAGTGAGTGACATCAGCAGCAGTGCAAAAGGAGGGGAAAAGGAAGGGTAGTGAGTGTGAATGGCCACAAACACATGTCCCTACAAAGACACATACACTCTCTCACACAAACACAAACATTTTCACAGTTGCCAGGACCAGGATTCTAACTCCTACCTAACTAGCTTGCTACACTATAGTAGTATGCAGTTATCACAAGCATGATGGAGCTTATATGCTGGAGAGCTGTCCAAAGGTATCTTTGAAGATGAGTGACATCAGCAGCAGTGCTAGAGGAGAGGTAAGGAAAGTGTAGTGAGGTTGAATGGCCTCAAACTCATTCATCTGGACACACACACACACACACACACACACACATACAACTTCACATTTGACAGGACTGAGATTACAACTGCTACATGGATACTTATTTGTACTATAGTGTTACACAGTTATTATAAGTACCACTGAGACTATAGAGCTGAGTGCTAACAAAATGAATGTCTACAGTGAATGGAATCAGCACATCATGTGATATTACTGGGTGGGGAAGGCCTCATCATGGGATTCTCTCTGTCACTGTCTGTCTGTCTCTTCCCCATGTCTCTGTTTGTGTATGCTTGACATTTTATATTATGTTGGCCTTATATATGTGTGAGTATTCTTATCCAGTGTGTGTGTGTGTGTGTTTGTGTGTGAAGTATCAATGGTGTACAGTTTGGTGTGTATGCACAGACATCTACGAATAACCGATATCTATAGTCCACTGTGTTGACAGACATGGGCTTCATTTCTCGGTGTGGGAGCATGCCCAGTATGACCTTCTATATTGAGTGTGTACATCCATTCCATGGAGAACTGGACTCCAGTTCAGGGTTTTGTGTGCTACAGCTACACATAGCAACCTGTTTCTGCAAGATATCTGTAGATAGGTTGCCAATATGGAGACACAATGGGAGTAACATACGGGGGGGATACTGTAACTATTACTGTCTGTGGTGCTTGTGTAACATGGTTGGTTGTAGCATAGATTTTCTGACATATGTACTGTTTTTCACTGTGACGTATCATGTCATCAACTACTGACAGATATCATTCTTTGCTCACAGTTATTTACCAGGGAAATACAAGATGAATGAAGCTGAGACCAATATTCTGAGGCATATAGACTACACATTCTGACACACCCCTGCCATTGTGGAGGGGTAGATACAGACAATAGACTGCTGGTTCTGTGTAAATGGTCCAGCACATTGGTAGTATTTTGGCTGGGGATCCCCTTCTTGTGGTTTTCTCAACTTAATGGAATGGCCATATTCTTCTGGGGCCATACCTCTCACCTGTACAGATACACCCAGGTTTTCCAGGGCAGGACTCATATATCTGGTCAGTTTACCTTCACATTGTGGTTTACAAGCAGTTTTGTGGCTATTCATTCATGAGTTTGCAGTCAGGGGGTAGTATGGGCAGACATTAGAGTTTCAGACTTCACACACTGCATGAAATCCATGCTTCTACACCCCCTCCCTCTGTTATTCTCTCCTCTTCCTAACATTATGAAAGCAGCTGGGCTGGTCCACAGTTCTTGCAGTACGACATGGGGAGGAATGCTACTGGCATTTGTCAGCATGGCCTTCCATTTGTTTTCTGTTTACTGTGTTAGGTTGTTAGTTAAGTCTCCCTGACATTCTGTACATTGGCACTATGGATGAGACATGGGCCTTTGCCAGAGGACTGTAGCCCATTTGAGAGTGCTGCAGGCCATCTGTAGTGGCACTATGGATGAGACATGGGCCTTTGCCAGAGGACTGTAGGCCATGTGAGAGTGCTGCAGGCCATCTGTAGCCAGCCAGTGCATTCTGTCACTCATATGTTCCAAGGCTGCAAGCCAGTGGATTACCCTGGGGTGACAGTGGTAAGTGGTTGAGGTGTTCCTGTCAGTCCTTCCTGTTCATACTGATCCATGGGTCTGGATGTGGTCAGGTTTCTGCTTACAGCTAGGGACACACCTGCATAGGACACCTATTCAGCATGCAGCATCATGTATGTATTCCTGTACAGAGATGGGTTCATGCTGTACTCATTCCCTACAGCAAGGATATGACCTGTGATAAACCTGTGGCTGATGGGGCGAGCTAGGTGCATGTGCAATATGGTAGCTACTGGCACTTGACTCACAGATATACCTGGGACATTCCCCTTATGCTGGCTTGTGTGTGGACATGGGCAGCTTTTCATTACTTTATAACTGTGCCTTTTGTGGTCTGACAGTGATTGGCCAGACTACCAGTATTCCATACTAGAGGGACAACTAATGTGATGCTAACTTATATGTATAATTCCAAAGTTGTATGCAGTTGACAGTTATTTTATATGCACTCTGTGTAGGGTACTTCCACCTAAGCTAATCCAGCTTTCTGACAGTGACAGATATTGACATCTGGACAGTGAGTATGCACAACTGCTGACATGGGTGTAGCTGAGAAGCAGTGTGATTGGCACTGCAGTTGTCAGAACATGGCCCTGTCGACCACTGTACTGTACCTAGGCCACTGGGACACAACCATCCAGGCCCACATGCTGACCACTTCCAGGCAATACTAAACACACAACAAACTTACCACACTGACCCCTGCATATTGTACACATGAAACAACTCAGATTGGGACAGCTCTGGCAATCTGTGCTCCAGTGATATTACTCCTCAAACTTACAAGTTATGCATTTCTACATGGGATTGTGTGTGTGTGTGTGTGTGGGGGGGGCTGCATACCTGAAGACGTCAAACATTTGCAATGACTGTATTGGTATTTCAGTTACTCTGTTGGCTTCCATTTCATATTGTATTGTGACCTATCATGCAGAAAGGAGGCATATCAGCAGAGTACACGTTAGACTTTAATGGCATACATTTCAGTTTCAGACTTCTTGCCCTTCAGAACTGAAATGCAACTGCCAGACCTGTTGTAGTATGTCTGTGTAGGTCTGGAGGGGGGCTGTTCACCATTGCCATCGTTTGGGGGCCTTAGCCCAGCCTTTCTTTATGGTCATCTACACCTGTCCTGCTGGGTGAGGCTGGTGGTGGGTATATAACCCTCATTGACATCTATGTGTGTGACCTATTGACACCCACAGTTATTTGGGCCATCACATGTACTGTGGTGGGAGTTGTCACCTTGTGTAGTACTGCCTAGTATGTTGACGCCAGTATTTGTTATGGATTTCCTGCTGTCCCATATAGCTGTCAGCTGTCTGCTGCTATCCCATTGAGCCACCCAATTCCCTTGCATGCTTGCATCCATACCATACATACAACTATCAGAATATACTACTCCATTCAGTAACTGATAGGAAGGGTGACTTACCTTGTTGCTGGGCCAGTATTGGGGACAGTGCTGGAGGGATGAAGATGTCAGATGCACGTAGTATATACTCTCTATACATGGTAAAGCACAGGTAGTGTCATGTTTGGCATCCCTTTTACTGTATGTGCGAGTCAGAGAGAGGTATCAGTCCCTGGGTCCCTACAGTGTCAGTGTGTGTGCTATGCGTTACCTCTTTGCCAAGGCTTGGCCATACTGGGCATGCCTCCTTCTGCTTACAGGGGCAGGCTCAGGAAGTTGGCAATGGTGGGGGCCTGTGTGGCCCTGCCCCATGCTGTTTCTGCTGCAGCTGTTTCTGCAGGATCATATTGTGTAGCATGGCACAAACTATGAACATTTGTGTACATGTAGCTGGAGAGTACTGCAAGACTCCACCGGATATGTCAAGGCAGCTGAACCATGACTTGAGCTTCCTAAACACACACTCTACAATGATCCTGGTTTGTGCATGTGCCTCATTATGGTGTTCTTGTTTGGGTGTGTGTGCATTTCTGATGGATGTCATCAGCCATGGCTCCAGTGCATAGCCAGCATCCCCCACTAGGATGTCCCCCCTGGCAAACCCCAGATACAGCTGTGAGCAATGCCAGATGTGGGAGTCGTGATAGCTTCCAGGGCTGCCAGCACACATTTATTTTTTATTTTATTTTATTTTTATTTAACATTTGTTGACCAGGAAAGTCTGACTAGGTTCCACAGATCCTGTTTTCAGCGGAGGCCCAGGGAGAAATGCTCCAGAAGCATGTCTTTAGAATGTGGGAGGAAACCGGAGTACCCGGAGGAAACCCACGCGAACGCAGGGAGAACATGCAAACTCCACACAGAAGGCACCCCAGCCAAGAATCGAACCAGAGAACCTCTTGCTGTGAGGCGACAGCATTAACCGCTGCACCACTGTGCCGCCCACATGTTCATGATAATGCCCTGGGCATCGCACATGACCTGGCATTTGATTGAGGGGAAGCCCTTGTGGTTTATGTAGACCCTACCCCGCTCACAGGGTGGTGCTTTGATATGAATGTGCATGCAGCCTATAGCACTAACTACCTCAGGGTATTCTGCTATACAGTGGAAGGGACGCATACTTCTGGTCAACACCTCACGGGTGTTGGGGAAATATATGTGGTCATTTGCATGTGGTATTATGGCATCCAGGAACTGGTGGAGTACCCTGGATGCTGATGTCTGTGAGACCCCCATGATATCCCCAGTTGGTCTTTGGAAGGTACCTGTGATTAGTATTCTCAAGCCTACACATACCTTCGCATCCTCTGGAATGGGTTCCCCTCTGTTTGTTCTGTATGTGTGGCGTGGATGGCACAGCTGGACAATTTGCTGTAGAATGTCCCTGTCCACCCTATAGCGCTCCACTATCTCCAGCTCATGTAGACCCTGGTAGGTTACCCTGGGTCTGTACGCACTTCTTCTTTTCCTCAGAGTGGGTCGGTTGTCAGCATTCTCCTCCTCACCACCCTCAGTCTCTAGCACATATTGATGGAGTAAAGCAGCAGCAGCCTCTAACATTTTTACTTAGTTTTGCCAGTTAAAAGTCCCCCATCTGTGTACACCGGTGGTGTAAAGTTTGTAGGAAAAAACAGTCTGAAAGGTGTTTGCATACTTAAAATTGAGTTTTCCCATTTTTTTATTTATTTTCGGCACAATCTCATTTGCATGCCGCTGCCCTATGCTTAAACAGCTGAGATCGGTCAAAAAAAAAAAAGGTTTAATTTTCATAATAATTAGTCTGTTTTTAATGCCAATGGCCTTATATTTGGCCATTGGCATGTCTAATGTACATAATAACATGCTTTTTCACAAGCTGTCATGCCTATGTTTTGTCAGTTGCAGAAATGTACTCAATTATTTTCCAAATACATTTCTGCACTAACACTGTTCTAGCACGGAGACCTAGCAGCTTGTTGAATCACTAAATACCTCATTTCCATGGTTTTCACCAGCAAATGAGGTGATATGCACATTTGCCAGTTTTCAGTGCTGGAACAGTGTAGGGCCGCTCGTGCATGTGAAAACCGCACTATCCTGAATCGCTCAGTGGCCATTTTCCAAGCAGGAGCTCCTACACTGTTCCTGCATGGGATTTTTGGCTTCCTGAATTCAGGGGATTCTCATTCAATGAGAATATGAAACCTGACAAAGCTTGGGTTGCAGGTGTGTACACAAAGTACTATACTTCTTTGGGTTCCTATTAAATCAGCGAACGCTTAAAGTAGCGAACTCTGTTTAATCGACCCTCTTTACTCGAAATGGTGAAATCCCAAAAGCATGGAACAACGATTTTTTCCCCAGGGAAAAAAAATCACTGGGCTGCTTTAGGGACTTTGCCATTTCCTCCACTGTGGTGCGATCTTGGAATTGATATATTTATGTAGTTTTAAGTATTAAGTTGGGGATTGTGGGAGGTGAAGCCCCCCTCCACTTTATCTTGTGCTTGTTTGTTTGTTTGTTTGTTTGTTTGTTTTTTTGTATGGAACAGTGATTTTTTTTCCCTGGGAAAAAAAATTGCTGTTCCGTGTGTTCAGCATTTTGGTGTTTCGATATATTAGGGTTGATTATACAGCATTCGCTATGTTAAGCATTCACTGATATAATATAGACCCACTTCTTCTACTCTTTTTATGTATGAATTACGTCTTCCTTATAGTTACAAAATAAATAAGAAATATACAAAACTACATGTATTTATTAAAATTTCCTTTATAACTGTAAATAATTATTTGTCATACTAACAAGCACCATCATTAAGTCTTTTAAGTCTCTTCTTCTCCTGTTCTCAATTATAATTGATCTCCTCTTCAGTTGCATAAAGAACACGTAGGATCATAGGATCATAGGAGATTACTAGGCCATTGACCCAGAGGTCATTTCAAGCCTATCTGTTTCATCCCAATGTAATACCATAGAAATATTAGTTAATACCCAAGATTGCATTTTATAATGACTGCCCATGTCCAGGAGGGTTGTAGGCACTATTCCCAGTAAGAGATTGTGGTGACCCATCCACTCATTTAAGTTCCTTTTGAACAGTGCCATAAAGGTACTCTGTTTCACATGAATAGGTAGTCTATTCCAAAGACGTGGTAGCTGCTGGGAGATCAATCTGTCCCTCCAGCATGTTCTATTTAAGTCACAGGCAATATTTTTGCCCCTGGAATGGGTGGCTCTAGTCCCATTTGATTTACAGATATGCAGCAACTTCATTAGATTTGCATCTGATATTGCTCTGTAAGCCAGGTATAAGTCTCCCCTAATAAACTAATATGATATTGCTCTGTAAGCCAGGTATAAGTCTTCCCTAAGAAACTGATATGATATAGAGTAAAGTGACAGGGACTTTAGTCAGTCTGTGTGCGGCATGTGCTGGAGTCCCTTGATCTTCTCTAATAGAAACCTCTGAGGTCTCTGCAACTTCTGCAGGTGCTTTGTACAGTACATGATGAATTTTACTCAATTATGGGCTATATTAGTGCCGAGTATAGAAGGTTTATAACCTCTTTTGCTCTCAAGATGATGCCTTTACTAATCAAGTGTGCTACTCAGAAAGCCTTCCTTACTACAGTGGACACATGGTGGTCAAAGTTAAGGTCGCATTCAACTTGTGATCCGAAGTCCCTTACCACTTTGTGGGTACTTAGGGTATTGTTCTTGATTTGATAGTGTGAAGGGACATTGTTTATGCCAAACAGAATAATGATGCATTTCTTTGCACCAGTTTGAGACCGTGACTAAGACACCAGTCACTGGTCTGCGTAAGACCCTCCTGGAGTATAGTGACATCATTTGGGGATTCAATAATTGCACCTAGTTTGCAGTTGTCTCCAAACTTGGTCAGCCACAACCCCTTAATTTTGACCTGAACTTCTGAAAAGTATATACCAAACAGTAGAGGGCCCAGCACTGATCCCTGTGGCATCTCATTGGTAAGAGGTCTGCTGGTTGATGTGGAGTCACTCACTTTGATAGTGTGTGTCCAGTTTATAAGCCAGTTAGCAACCCATCTTACAAAGAAGGGGTTTGCATTCAGTTTGCTAAGTTTATTGGTAATGCCTGAGTGTGGGATTGTGTTGAAAGCCTTTGCCAAGTCAAGGCATGCTGTGTGCACAGATTTGCCCTCGTCGATGGCCCTGGTCACATTTTCAAAAATGTCCACCAGATTTAACAGGCAGGATCTTCCCTTGACACAGCTGAATTGGGTAGGAACCAGGGTTTGGAGGTCGCCTGTGTCTCTATTTATGAGGTCCATAATAATACGTTTCATAACCTTACAGATTAGGCTAGTCAGGCTTATGGGTCTGTAATTGCCTGGGTCTGTTGCTAGGCCACTTTTGTGGAAGGGAATAACTGCTGCTGTTCTCCATTCCACCGAAACAAAGCCTAAGGTTAGACTATGATTGAGAAAGGTACATAATGGTGATGCTAGTTCATGTTTCAGTCTGTTTAGAAGACAGCCTGGGTTGCTGTCTGATCTCATAGAGGCTATATCTTTTGCCTTGGACAAGGATTTAATGACCTGTTCTTCAGATATGTAAGGGGGGGGGGGGGTTGGGGTAAGGTTTGTGATAGATTTGGAGTGGATAGAAAAGTGAAATTTTCATCAAACCTATCCGCTAGCAGGTTTGCTATCTCTATGGGGTCAGTGTGTGTGATATCATTGGTCACTAGTTCTGCACATGCTTGGGTCCTACCTTTTAGGCTACATACATAGTTGTAAAAGGCCTTATGATTATCCTTGGCTTTGCTACATACATTTTTCTCAAAGAGGCCCTTAGAGGATTTGACAAGTTGTCTTATTTGCCTGTTGAGACTGAGGAGGGTGCTTTTCCGTTGTTGGAGTCTCGCCCTTGTTTTCATGGGCAACAACTTTTTTGCATTTATTGTAAAGTTTGTTGATGCTGGATGTCCACTATGGTGGCTTGTTTTTACTTGGGAGTTTGGCTTTGATTCTTTTTGGTACAGTTGAGTCTATACAATTATGCAAGTGATTGTAGAGAGCTTTAGTGTAAGCTTCGGTGTAGTTACCACTTCCAGCTGGGGAAACGGCTCGGAATACGTTTATACCTTCACCTAAGAAGGTATAGTTTGCCATGATGAAGCTTTTTTAGTCTGATTTCACTCTTTGTGAGTTATGGTGATGGTGTCAGCTCAAAGGTGACTGATTTGTGGTCAGATTTAACTAATGATGGTCTGACAGTTATGGTAGTGCATCTGTTTGGCACGCTAGTGAGGACCAGATCCAGTATGTTTGTTTCTCTTGTCTGGGTATGAACAATTTGTTTCAGGGCATTTATGTTAATAAAGTCAAGGAACTTTTTCACTAGTGTGTTAGGGCTAGCGTAGGTTTCCCAGTTGATGGTGAGATAATTGAAATCCCCCATAACTAGAGTGTTCGGTAATATATGGATTTTTCTCCAGTTTGGTCAAATAGGCTTTGTGTGCATCATGATCCAATGGTTCTCATATGTTCATTTTGCAGTCTGAAAGTGTGGAAGGCATTTTAGCCTAGCAAGGCCAAGGTACTCTCTGAGACCTTGAACCAGGTTTTTGTGACTGCACAGACATCTACATCTTTCAGTGATAGAAGGGCTTCCAGGGTGTGCAGTTTTTGGTTTAAGCTCCTAGCATTTAGCAGCATGACCCTTATTTTATTATGACTGGCAAATTTCACATTGGTAAGTTTGTTTTTGAGACCATTCCTAAAAAAGGCATTATGGGGAGGCAAGGGCCTTTGCCAGCAACTGAAAGCCTAGAGGTGCCAGGTGCAAACCATCTCTGGCAAAACAGCAAGGTTTTTAACCATGCCTTCCCAAGCTGACAGGAACTGGATCCCCTTTGAATGACACCAAAAACTAAGCCAATTATTGAAATCAATCATTGTTTGTTTATACTGTGGCATCATTCTAGGTGAGGGTAGTATACTGCTCAAGGCTAGGGACATACCTGCCTGGGAGACATACTCAGAGAGCTGAACCATGTCTCTTTTCATATAGTCTAGTGAAGTACATCTCAGGTCATTCACACTGACAGGAACTATGACAGAGTCATAACGGTACTTGTTACGGAGAGTCCTGAGTACATGCATGATATGATGAATCCTGGTAATGGACAGGCAGCTGACTGTGAGTTTCTCCTCATCCAGCCTGGTGAGTAGGACATCCGTGTGTTTCACTACTGAGTCTCCAATGACTAGAAAATGTGTTTTTTGAGTGTTACGCCTTATGGGCCTGGTAAATAAGGCACTGATGTTGCTATGTGTCATGGGTGGTGTGGGAACTGTGTAGCAGTAGCAGTCTGTGTTTTGGAGGCCTCTGGTGTGTCAGTAGGTTTTTTGAGAGAATCTATGCATATATTGATTTTTGTGTTAGAAGTATGTATGTGTATGAGAAGTAGTACTATGTGTATGTGTAGTGGTGGGTGGGTTGACAACCTCTTCTGTGTTACTGTTTTGAGTGTCTGAGAGAGCATGGATTCAAGATTCTTGGTGTAGATACATCTCTCACACTCTGTACTAGATTGTGTTATTAATAGAGGGTTGTCTGTGCACATGAGGCAATTGCTACACTGCCTCAAGAGACCCAAGACAACAAGGTTGGAAGGAGAATCAAGGGTGGTCCAACAGTCCATAATGCTAAGTTGAAGACTGTTGTCACAAGGGTGGGAGCTTTTCAGGATCTATCAAGGAGGAGTTCATTAGATGGATATTTCTGCCGGGGGGGGGGGGTTGTTGGTAGTTTAATAGGTTTTAGCTCACTAACTATTTCTTTGACTTGGAAAGTACTAAGGATGAGGGCTACACTAATGTGCTGTAGCTGTAACTAAGGGAAAAACTGTTGAATTAATCTGGCTATGGTGCACAATTGTGCAGCTGTGAGCGATGTTGTGCGATGGGCAAACAAGTTCAAAAGGACACATAAAGGATGGCTGTCTGTCTCAGATGTATACTTTACAATATTTCTGCCATGATTATGTTTACTTTTCAGAAAGTCACAAGTTATTGTTGCAGCTTAAGATGTATGCTTACATCTGTACACATTTATAATATTTTTTGGTTTATGCTTCCATTTATTTATCAGGAAAACAGTGAAGCACAGAATTTCATACTTTCATTGTAACTAATCTGTCAGTGCTAATTAGTATTTCTCCTTCAATGCAAATTGAACTACAAGGACTGCATGACTTCCATCTTGTTTTTACATTTTTATGTCTCTTTAGTGCTTGTCTATTTGAGAAATAGGTACATTATCCAGCCTTTTGTTTTACAATTTTTTTTTAAGTTTCTGCTTTCTGCTATGCCTTGCATACCCAACTTGCAGTTTTAAGTAATATCTAAGCACAGACATTTACCTTCTCGTCATAGATACAGAATCTGTGCACACACATAAAAATGTAGATAATGAAAGGAAGTGATGACATCTTGCCAGTTTGACATATTAAACCAAGCATATCTACTTTTACATCATGGCTGCACTAGAAATACTTCATAACAATATGCGCTTCATAATTTGTTGCTTAATAAATGTAAGCATATAAGAGGATTAAGCAGAATTAATGAAACAAAGCATTTCTCATGATACTCTGCGATTGTCATTCACTTGATACTTTAACCCCGGGTCTATATTAGAGCACCAAACACCAAACATTTAAAATGTCAAGTGTTCTAATAGCGACCTGTTTTCAGCCAACGCTGAAAATATCGAAGAAACAAAAAAACAAATTTTTTCCTAGGGAAAGAATTTGTTTGTCCGTTTCTGTTTCTTCTGTATTTTCAGCACTCTGGTGGAAAGTTACGGGTCAGGTTCAGGTAAATGTGCGAGTGAGTGTGGGTTAGGTTAGTTAGGGTTAGGATGCAGGTTAGGTATGTGTGCGATTGTGTGGACATGAGGGTTAGGGCAGGTTAGGTGAGTTAGGGTTAGGGCGCGGGTTAGGTATGTGTGCGATTGTGTGGACGTGAGGGTTAGGGCATGGGTCAGGTATGTGTGCGATTGTGTGGACATCAGGGTTAGGGTGGGGTAGGTGAGTTAGGGTTAGGGTGCGGGTGAGGTGAGTGTGCGATAGTAACGGACCTTAGGGTTAGGGTTTGGGTTAAGGTAAGTGGATAGTTAGTGGTGGGTGTATAGTTCAGTGTAGGGTTAGGAGTAAGAGTTTAGGTGTATGTGTGTGGATTGCTGTTTGTTTGGTGTGCTTGTGTTGTGTGTATGTGTTTAGGAACAGCAAATTTTTTCTCTAGGAAAAAATTTGCTGTTCTGAATGTTCAGTGTTTAGTATTTCTGATTGGTAGGGTTCGATATTAGAACACTCGACATTTTGAATGTTCAGTGTTCTAATATAGATCCTTTAACCCCACTCCCTCTTCCAATCTGACAAGGGGAAGTGCTTCAGTGAGTTCATCCATCATGTAGCTGCAGTTAATATTTTGAAAGAAATGACTGTCTTATATAATAGGTTCATAGGTTCATAAGTGTGTACTGGGCCAACGGCCTTGGAGCCTTTAAAAGCCTAGCCCACAGAAGTGCCCTGGCATCATGCCACTGTTAGTTCCCAGTGCCTCTATCAAGCAGAACCACTGGAGTGATCCTCGTGGTGAAATTTCTATTTCTCATCCACTAATCAAGACTTGAAAAGGGCCAGTGAGGTGCTCTGCTTGACATGTATGGGAAGTCTATTCCAGAGCATGGGCAGTCTCTCGGTTATGAACCTGTCCCTCCAGCATGTTCTGTTGATTGTGGTAATGAGGTTGAGGTCCCTGGACCATGTGGTGCAGAGGGATTGGGATTTCTTTAGGTGTAAAATTTCTAACAAGGCTGGGTCAGACATGGCTTTGTAAGTCAAGCAGAGATTGCCTCTTAATAGATGATATGAGACAGAGAAAAGCTAGAGTTTTTTTGAGTCTGTCGATATAGGGCATGTGTTTAAGGCTGAGGATGCCCTTCATGAGGTACTTTTGTGGTCTTTCCAGCTGTTGCAGGTGTTTAGTGAGGTACATGCCAAATGGGGAAGTAGACTCAATGATTGATCTAATGAGGGAAGAGTAGAGAGAGATGATGACCTCTTTCTTCTTGGATGCAAAACCCTTGGTAATGAGATGAGCCGCATAAAAGGACTTTCTGACCAAAGTGGTAATATGGTGGTCGAAAGAGGGGTTGCTGTCAAACTGTGTCCCCAGATCTCTTATAATGCCTTCAGTGTTCAGTGGGCTACCATCAATGTGGTAATTAGTGGGAACTGAGTTTTTTTCCCAAAGGGAATGACGATGCATTTTTGGCATTAAGCTTAAGGCAATGGTTTCGACACCAGTCGTTGGTCTCAGTGAGGCCTTTCTGTAGGATGTCAACATCACTTGGGGAGTTAATAATGGCTCCCAGCTTGCAATCATTGGTGAACTTGGTCAGCCTGAATCCCTCTGTGTTGGCCTGGACTTCTGAGAAGTAGATGCCAAACAGGAGAGGACCCAGGACTGATCCCTTTGAGACTCCACTCATGACTGGTCAGCAGTCTGACTTGGAGTCTGGTATTTTTACACTGTGGGTTCTATCTGTGAGCCAATTTGCAACTCACCTAGTGATATAGGGGTTGATGCGTAGTTTGGTGAGTCTATCAATAATTCCTGAGTGGAGAATGGTATCAGAGGCCTTGGCCAGATCGAGGTAGGCTGTGTGAATTGCCTTGCCCTCATCCACAGCTCTGGTGACCGACTCAAAGAAGTCAACCAGGTTGAGCAAATTAAAACTAACTCTTTGTTTTAATTTGACAGTTGGGATATTTTGCAGTCACCCTAATGATAATGGACATCAGCTGGGTATAACAATCCTGTGTTTCTTATGCTTAGTCAAACACTTTGCTTATGCTATGCTGACGAGGTCATAACAAGGCCGAAATATGCATATCCATAGCTAGTGGGATTTGTCTTTATTGGCCTGAAACTGTCCATTAAATGACTTAATGTAAAGGGTATGGGCAATCAAATCGCCATATAGCTGAAACACCTGATGTTTATAGGATCATTTGCATATATCCCATGAGCCTCGGTTACAGGAGGTTTGGAAGGTCACTCATTGGAAGTTCTAGCTTTGCTGGAGTTTTCATTTAGTTTTTTTAGATTGGTTTTTCAGTATGACCTTCTAACTCTTTGTTTTAATTTGATAATTGGGATATTTTGCAGTCACCCTAATGATAATGGACATCAGCTGGGTATAACAATCCTGTGTTTCTTATGTTTAGTCAAGCACTTTGCTTATGCTATGCTGACGAGGTCATAACAAGGCTGAAATATGCATATCCATAGCTAGTGGGGTTTGGCTTTATTGGCCTGAAATTGTCCATTAAAACAACGTCAAATGTAAAAGTTATGGGCAATCAAATTGCTATATAGCTGAAACACCTGATGTTCATAAGGGTCATTTGCATATATCCCATGAGACTCTGTTACAGGAGGTTTGGGAGGTCACTCATTGGAAGATATAAAAAAAAGGAAAATACCCACTCAGCCAATTGGTCAGGCCTATGCTTCATTGGTCATTGTATCGGTGATAGCACTGGGGGCCAGAGAGGGAGATCTTTGTCTGGGATGACAGGTGCTCAACCAACCCATGTCAGGTGTTATTTTTTTCCCATCTGACCTTCATACAAAGGAGTCAGTCTTATCCGTGTATGAACCCCTAAGAAGGTAGATTATAATTTGGCATCTCTGTCAGACCAGCTCAGAGTTCGGCCTCATGCCTTCACAGGTGCTGCCATCTCTCAAAGTGTCAGTACCAGAATGAAGAATGTAAATGCATATCGGTGGTTCACAAGTTTAGAACCACACCCTCTGGGGAGTAACAGCACCTTAACCAAACCCAGTTCACAAGCTGGGGTATTAGACATTACACTGTTGTTATTGGCAAGTTTTGCTTTGCCAAAATACTTTGTGACATAGTTTTTTAAAGGAATACACTCTCATTTACTTTCCATGGTGAATAAAATTCTGTTATGTAATCATGAAAATTGTTTACACTTGTTTCTTCTTCTGTGCTTTACTGCTGTTCATAGGATCATAGGTATATACAAGGATAATAACCACTGGGGCCTTTCTAAACCTAACGAAGCATCTTATGGTTTATTTGCATTAGAGGTTATTTTAAGGGGTATATGTAAGCTAGGGCAAGATATACAGGCTACCTCTATCCATTAGACACAAAGGCACAAGACCCGATGTGTATTTCAGACTTCTTATCTACTAGCCCAGCTTAATCTATAATAGTATTACAGAAGAGCTCTGCCTCACATAGATGGAAAGTCTGTTTCAGAGAAGGGGAATTCTCTGAGACACATACCTGTCCCTCCAACCAGTCCTATTTATGTCACAAGTAAAGTTTAAATCCCTAGATTGAGTAATTCTGATGCTATTCAATTTGTAGGTATGAAAAAGGTCCATTAGAGTGGAAACCAAGGATACTTTGTGTGCCAGGCATAGGCTGCCTCTCAACAGTCTGTAGGAGGGAGAGTATAGAGACAGGGCTTTGAGGTGATCTGCATAGGGCATGTTTACTCCCCGTATTCTTCTGGTGGATGTTCCAGTTGCTGCATGTGTCTGGTTCGGTACATACTGTAGAGGGCATTGTACTCAATCATGGGCCTAATGAGGGCTGAATACAGTGGAATAATGACTTCATTGGACCTAGATGTCATGCCCTTGCTTAGAAGTTGAGCAACATAGAATGATTTTTTTTTTACTATCTTAGACACATGATGATCACAAGTCAGGTTGCTATCTACATGTATACCCAAATCAATTACTACTGGTTCTACTCTTAGGGGGTGTGCTATCAATGAGGCAATTTCATAGGGTGTCTGAAACCCCAAAGGTTACTATTATACATTTAATGGATTTGATCTTTAAACCGTGGCTTTGGTAACAGTCATTTATCTATGTTAGTGCTTGTTGTAGGATGTTAGTGTCCTGGAGGGATTCTATGACTGCTCCTAGTTTGCAATTATCTGCAAATATGGTCTGCCAAAGGCCCTTGACACTAGCGTTGCCTTCCAAGAAGTAGATGTCAAAATTGAGAGTTCCCAGGATAGAGCCTTCAGGGACTCCACTAGTGACTGACCTCTTAGTGGAGGTGGTCTCCCCTATCCTAACTTCCTTTGTCCTAGCTGAGAGCCACCTGGCTATCCAGTGTGTAACATATGGGATTAGACATATAGACATGAGTTTGCTTACAATGCCTGAGATGGGTATTGTATCAAATGCTTTAACCAGATCAAGATACTGAGGATGGACTATTTTGGCCTCATCCATTGCCTTGTTGACCTTCTCAAAGACATCCACCAGGTTAAGTATGTATGAGCTGCCATTAACAAAACCAAACTGTGCTGGATCAAGTGTTTGAAGGTTTTCTGTCTTTATTAATCATTTCTACAATAATTATTTCCATGGTTTTGTATGTAAGACTAGTCAGACTTATGGGTCTGTAGTTCCCAGGGTCCATTGATGGCCTGCCCTTGTGCAAAGGAATGACTTTTGCAGTTCTCCATTTGCATATTACAAAGCCTATCTAGCTATGGTTAAATAGTGACTCCAGTTATCCTGATAGGTCATGTTGCAGGCTATTTAGGGGACATCCTGGGATGTTATCAGGTCCCATCAATGCAGTATTTTTGGCCTTAGAGAGCACATCTAGAACCTGCACACTAGTGATAGCGGGGGTTGTTGTTTGATGGCATTTCCTGGGGTCAGCTGCAGAAAAGAGAGGAGTAAAATTGCAGATGAATTTGTTGACCAGAAAATGATTTATATCTTCTGGCTGTGCGTAAGCGGTGCCATTTACAATCAGCTCTGCACACTGCTGTGTGTAGCCTTTGTGGTTTTGGACATAGCTATAGAAAGCTTGTGGTTGTCCTTTGCCTTGGAGGCTAGCTTTACCTCAGATTTGCCTTTAGTAGACTTAATATGCTCTCTTAATTATTTGTTTAGATTGATGAGAGTGCTTTTATCATGCAGGTTGTAGAATGTCCTAATCATGGCTATGACTTTTTTCTTTTGTTGTTTGGATTCCATCAGGAAGGTTTGTTTTTGAGTTAGTTCTGGACTTATTTCTGGTAGGCACAGCTGACTCTATAAATGTATTGACATGATTGCACATGTTTCTGTGAACAATTATGTATAGGCAGCTGTGTACTCAGGGTTGGGGGGCTTAAAATTTTGACAAGTTATTACTTAGCAGTAAAAAGTTTGTCTTACAATAATTTATAAATAATACAAGGTTAACTGGAGTCACAAAACTGATTTTTTATAAGGGAAACAGTTTTGTGGTCTGACCATACTAGAGAGTACACTACACTGGGGTGGAGGGTGGGAATGGGTTTAGATACAGTGTCTCCCATGATTGTGAGTACCAGGTCAAGTATGTTTAGACCCCATGTGGGTGTATGAACCATCTGGTCTAAGGAGTTTGGTTTACAAAGTCCAAGAATTTCTGGACCTGTAAGTCTGAGGTCATGTAAATATCCCTGTTTATAATAGGATAGTTGAAGTCACTCATGAATATGGTATTGGGTTGAATGTTGAGGGCTTCCAGTAAGTCCAGTTATGCGTTATGGACCACTTTGGTCATAGAAGGAGACATACAGCTTGCAAGGATATGATATGTGACTTTTGCTATGGATGTCTAGACATGGAAAAGCTCAAGCATGAAATCCTGTTTGATTAGCCTTAAGGTGAGGCTGCTGATGATATAGACTCCTCCACCTTTGGTCTCTGCCTATGCAGTAGCTGGCCTGAATGTGTGGAAAGCATTGTAGGTTTGCACTGTCAGGGTACTCTCTGCTGCTTTAAACCATGTCTCAAAAACTGCACAGATGTCCACACCAGGGTGAGGAGAGCCTGTTGGGAGTGAAGTTTCTTGTTTAGTCTCCTGACATTGAGTAGTAACACCTTTAGATTACTTTGGGTTGGCTTTACTATACTGGAAGGTTTGTCAATTTGGCATTGCCAAAGAAAGGCACTATGGGGAGGGCAATGTTTTAGCCAATATCTGAAAGCCTAGAGGGGACATGTGCAGACTATCCTTGGCAAAGAAATGAGATTTGTTGATCATATCCTCCCATACTGACAAATTTTGTACCACCTTGGAATGACACTTGAAACTAAGCCAATTATTGCAGTCAATCATCTTTTGTTCATATTGTGGCATCATACTTTGTGAATGTAGAATGCTGCTCAATCCAAGGTTCATACCAGCCTGGGACACATAGTCTGAGAGCCCCATAATGTCTCTCTTCATATATCCCAGTGAGGCACATCTTAGGTAATTTACACCCACATGGATTAATTGAGTCATACTGGTACTTGTGGTCTAAGGACTTGAGTGTGTGGGGGATAGTTCATAGTTCATAGTGATTTTGCAGATCCTGGCCCATGATAGACAACTGACCATAATTTTCTTTTTATTCAGTCTGGTGAGCAGGATATATGCATGTCTCACAATGGAGTCTCCTATGTTTAAAATATTGGGTAGTGTGTTAGCTTGTCCTTCAGGCTTTGTAGTTGAGGATCTAAAGTATCTAGCCGTATGTGTAGTGTTGTGTTGGACAGGGGCGGCCCGTGCTATTGGACTGCCGGACTGCAGCCCCCTCAACTTCAAACTAACAAAATAAAACAAATAAAAAGAAAAAAATAAGAAAAAAAATATTTTAAAATTTCGCGGACTTCGCGCATGCACACTAGTCCAGACTGCTGCTGAGACAGTCTGGAGCATGGAGCATGCACAGATTGTCTCAGCAGCAGTCCTGATTGAGACACGTGAACAGGAGCGCTCCCACAAGTCTATGCAGTTTTAAACTGCATAGACTGCCTGGGAACTCGCTGGGGAAACACGTCGGGGTCGGACTGCAAGGTCGGCAGTCAGGAAAAGGATCTTGGGTCTGGATTGGAGCTTGCTGCAGGGGAAGATCTCGTGACGGGCAAGGTCAGGATTTGCGCGGGTTTTTCAGCTGCACTCGTCGGGGGTTTTGTGACCTGGATCTAATGGTGGTTTTGCAGACAGGGATTTACTACAGGACCAGGTAAGTGTACAGGGACTGTGTGTGTGTCTGTGTGTAAATGCCCCTGCTGCAATATACTGGTGGTTAGGCTCATGGTGGTGTGGTAGGGAATACCTCAGGCTTGAACCCTGTACCTTGTATGCAGGTGTTAAAGACCTGAATTCCCTACCCACCACCATTTGTAAAAAAAATGCAGATTTTTGCCTCATATTTGATCTGTTCTGTTCCTCATAATATCTGTGGTTTATAAATGTTACAATGCTTGATATTTGATGGTGCAGTGGTAACATTGTTGCCTCACAGCTGCAGGTTCTCAGGTTTGCTTCTTGGCTGGGGTGCCTTCTTTGTGGGGGGGGGGGGTCTGTATCTTCTCCCTGTGTTTGTGTGGGTTTGCTTTTGTGTCCTCCCATGTTACAAAGACATGTCTGCATTATTTCTTCCTGGGCCTCTGCTGAGAATTGTTTTTTTTTTGTTCCAAGTCAGACTGTCCTGATTAACAAATGTTAAATAAAATTGACAGGCATTTGAATTTCAGACTTCAGGTTTCTGAATGTTTAGTTCCTTACATATTTGATGGTGCAGTGGCAGTATTGTTGCCTCACAGCTATAGTTTTTCTTTTTTTTTCCATAATAAATTTTTATTGATATATATTTTCAAAATACAATAAAATCACACACATAATTCACTACTATTACTATCAAAACTATATACAATATCTACATGAAATGCTTCCATATAAAAATCGTCATTAATCCAAAAAAGAAAACACCAGGGAAGAAAAATAAAGCCAAAACATTTGTAGAAGTACTTTGCATCCATACATATCCTACATGTTTTCAAAACATTGTTTCCTCCACATATACATCCAAACTTTAATATATTCCTAATAACAGTATTATGCTAATATAATGTTAAAAACCTTTTCCCATATTTTTGGGTTATTAATATTTTTGTTACTTTGCTTCAGGAGTAATTTATGTGCTAATACATGCTTTATAGCCACATGCTTGAAATTATCCCATGATGTCTTGTCTGGTTCTAGCCAATTTGTAACTATATATAACTTCATTAGCAAAAAAATATTCATACATTTTGTGACCTAGAGAGCTCTCTTGGAGGAACATGTAGAATCATAAACTCCCATGATAATGTTGAACTTAACCCATCTTTTGCAGTTGTGTTCTAAGAGAGTTCCAAAGTTTATATATACACTTGCAGCTCCAGAACATATGAAGAAGATCCGCCATTTGATTTGTGCAATATGGACAAGTTGGAGAATTCCTAGGATTAAATTTATATATAACCTAAGACGAGTATAATAAGCATTATTCCAAATCATCAACTGCGTATACATCAACTTTTGAAAGGAGACCGATTTTATTGTTAAATCAGTTGCTTTTAATACCTGATTATCCGCTACTGTAATTTTGTTTACCCAATACCCTGACAACAGAATTTTATCCTGGAATTTTAAATCTTTAATTAATTTATTTGTTGTTGCTATAAATTTGACCTCCTGTTGGAGAGCCTGCCACAATTCAGAGCATTTATCCACAATTCCGACTACCGGTTTAAAGTTTTCAAAATGACTCAGAGCAAGTTCTCTGATTTGTCTCATGACAACCATATAATTCTTAGGAAGATTCAATTCCTGTCTAACTTGTGAAGCCGATAAATGAAATTTATTAAAAACATCAATCAGAGTCAAATTAACTATTAATGGGAATTTACTAAGATCAGTCAACTGATTATTTAGTTTAAAATTGGGATTCCTATGGAAAGGCTGAAAAACCATCATATATTGCAACAAGTCTACTGATTGGAATAAATTTTGCAAAGATGACACATATGTTTTTAAGTGGTCCATAATCCCATACTTTATCAAACTACTTTTATCCAAAAGGGTAAAGCTTTAGGATTTATGTTCCGATCTAGAATATGCTTGTAATTCAAGACCACCCAAGTTGGTATCCACTTTGTACTAATTACCTCGTAATTAGCAATTCTTAAACACCTGTTGGCATTCACAATTAAATAGTATACTTCAAAATTCGGTAACTCAAGTCCTCCTCTACTCTTCGGGGTCATTAATTTCTCATACGATATTCTAGTTTTCTTTGGCTCCCAAATAAAGTTAGCTAGATCTTTATGAATTTGTTTAAAAACTGTCTTTGTAATTGATACTTGAGCAGACCTAAAGATATACAACATTCGTGGTAATATATTCATTTTCACTATTGATACTTTTGCCAATACCGGTAGTCTTAAATTTCTCCATCTGCCACAATCAGCTACTATTAGTTCCCATACTCATTTAATATTATTACTATAAAAGTCCTTATTATCCGTAGGGAAGCTAATACCCAAATATTTGATATTTTCTTTACATGATATCTTCCCCACCAGGGACGTTAATGAAAAAGGTTTAGGGGTTCTTAACGGGAAAATACTAGTTTTCTCCAAATTAATTTTGTAATTAGAGACTTCTGAAAATTTGTTTATAGCATTTAATATCTTTTCACTATCAGAAATTGGGGTTGTACAATAAATAATAAGATCATCAGCAAATGCCGACATTACTAATTTATTCCTATAAAGTATTGGTGCATTATGATACAGATTTTGCTTAATATATAAAAATAGAGGTTCTAAATAAAGGTTAAACAATAAGGGGGACAATGGGCAACCCTGCCGTGTACCATTTTTAATCTGTATTCTTTTAGAATAACTCCTATTAATATATAACGTAGTATAAGGATTACTATATAATATTTGTAGTATCTGAATAAATTCCTGTGGCATATTGAAATAAGGCAACACATCAAACAAAAAGTTTATATCCACTCTATCAAATGCTTTCTGAGCATCTATTATAAGGGCATAAATATTAGAGTTGTTTTGTTTAGCATACATCATCATATTATGTAGTGTAAGTGTGTTATCACTAGTTTTTCTAGTTGCCATAAATCCAGCCTGTTCCTTAGAAATTAAATGGATCATAATCTTTTTTAATCTACATGCTATAATGGTAGTTAGAATTTTCATATCCACATTTACTAATGCTATTGGCCTGTAATTGTCCGGGCTTTGGAGGTCTGAATTAGCTTTATGTATAAAGATTGTTTTTGATGCATTAAGGTGAGGGTCACTAATTTTATTTCTGATTATGTAGTTAAATACATGAGACAATATTTTACCAAAACTAACAGCAAACTCTTTATAAAATTCAACTGTCAAACCATCAGGACCTGGGGACTTATGTACTTTCATATGCTGAATTACATATACTATTTCCTCTGAAGATATAGGTTTAATCAGATCACCTTGCAGACTCTCTTAATTAATTTTTTGTAAGAATCTTTTATTCTGTTTATGTATAGATATATCAATTTGACCCTCATAAACCTTGGTATAGATTTTTTCGAAAATATCAATAATATCCTCAGTTTTAGAATACACTGTCATTGCATTGTATTTCCGAAATATGTACAGTTGTTTTCAATTGATTTATAATCCTTGCCAATGCTTTTGATGGTATTTGAACATTATTGGCATATTTCACTAAACACCTATGCTCCTAAAGTGTTACTCTACTATTATGCAGCAAGAAGAGATCCCATTGACATTTCAACATTTCCTTCTCTGTTTGAGCATTAAAATTCTGAATCAGTTCTTTCTCGAGTAGCTTCACTTTTGTTTCTAATTTTTGAATGTCATTGTTTTGCCTTTTCTTATAATATGAGGCTTTTTGCAAAAGAAATCCTCTAATTTGGGATTTAGCTGCTGCCCATTCAATATCAGGAGTATGTTCCTGAAGCTTCATCCTATCTGTTAAACCTTTCAGATATTTTACAATTCCATCCCCATTACTACCCGTCCATCCCCATTACTACCCGTCCTACTAACTCTCTTTTAACCTGTCATCTGAACATCAGAAGCATAAACAACAAAGTACATGAACTTCACGCGGTATTAGTAGACCTTTCCCCTGAGATCTTGTGTTTAACTGAAACATGGCTAAAACCTACAACTACCGATAATGAGATACTAATCCCAGGTTACAATATTCATCGTAGAGACCGAGCTCCTAAGAAAGGAGGTGGAGTAGCCATACTCTATAAATCTAATCTAACTGTATCTATTGATGTTATGCAACCACCTCAAATTAACAATGCAGAAATACTAATTTCCAAGCTTCAAATTAATAGAAATAAATTTATCTATATTATTTGTATGTACATTCCCCCAGGAAATAACATAGAAACCCTCGAAAACACCCTTCATTGGATATCGTCTCACCTCCCCCAAGAGACCTTAGTTCTTGGAGACTTTAACATAGACTGGAATACCTGTGCCCCCTCTGCTCCTTCCTCACATATTAACCTTTACTCTTTCAAGCAAACTATTAATACTCCAACTAGGCTAGGAAACCTAACCAGAAAGACAGTATACTCGACTGGGTACTAATAAATAAGGACCCCGATCACTACTCATCTGGTACCCTCCCTGATAGTTTAAGTGACCACCACCTCACCTACATCATTAAGCATAAGATAGCCATTCCCATGCAACCCACAATCAGAACTGTTAGAAACAAAAAGAAACTTGACTTAACTAAACTACAACTAGAACTAACTTCATGTAATTGGACATTACTAAAACATCTACCCCTAGATGAAGCTGTGCTTTACTTTAACAAAAAATTCTTAGAAATTCTTAATTTTCATGCACCCACTCGCTCAAAGAAAACCAAAGCTGTAGATGTTCCTTGGCTTACAAAAGAAACTAGATTGAAAATAAAACTTAGAAATAAGGCGTGGTCTGTCTGGCGTACTTCCAAACTCCCATTGGACCAAAGTAAATACAGACAACTTAGGAATGAAACTAAAAGGCAAATATTAATAGATAAAAGACAATTCTATTGTAAATTGCAAACTGACCACCAAAACTGTCCACAAAAATTCTGGACTGGATTAAATCATCTTCTTCATCCTGGTCGCACCACTACCCCTGCCCCTGCCACACTCATTGATAAATCCCCTGACGAAGTCTCCAATAGTTTTAACCACTTCTTCACTGAGACAATACAAACTCTGTCTAATCAATTACCTCCTAGCCTTCAGACCTCTGACCCTCTAACACTAAAAAATATTCCCCTACTTACCTTTCAACCTGTTCCAACTTCCTTTATTTGTAAATTAATTAAAAAACTAAAACCCTCCACACTCTCAACCGACCAACTCCCAGCTGAATATTTGCAAAAACCAGCTGACGTAATTGCTTATCCAGTGTCAATCCTCATCAACCGCTCCTTAGCAGAGGCCATTATCCCGAGATCTGGAAGATATCATATGTAATACCTCTCCACAAGGGAGGCACTTCCACTGATCTTTCTAACTATAGGCCCATATCCATACTTTCCCCTTTAGCAAAAATAATGGAAAAATGTGTTCAGAAACAGTTCATGCAACACCTAATGGTCAACCAACTACTGGCTGATACCCAACATGGTTTCAGACCTCTCCATAGTACCACCTCAGCCCTCCTTGTCTTTTCTAACACCATAAACTCCCATCGTAATAATAACAATCTCTCATCAGCACTATTTCTGGATCTGTCAAAGGCCTTTGATATGGTGGATCATAAACTTTTAATCAATACATTGCCTTCACTAGGTCTTGACACCATTGCTGTACAATGGTTTAGTTCCTATCTATCTGGCAGAAAACAGGCAGTTTTATGGCAGACTAAACTCTCTAAGCTACTACCCAACACATTAGGAGTACCTCAAGGATCTATTCTAGGACCGCTATTATTCTCCATTTTATCAATGATCTGCATACAGTTACTCCTAATGCCAGTTGTATACAATATGCTGATGATTCCACATTAATCTGCTCTGGTACTAACCCTTCAGATCTACAACTGCTAACCCAGTCTACTTTCAGCAAAATAGAAAACTGGCTCTCCAGTCGCCGCCTGATTCTCAATCCAAAAACTAAAATGTTGTTGTTTCTACCAACAAAAAGTCCTACCCATTAATTTTTCTATCCAAGCAAAGGATGGGACCATAATTTCTCCGGACCTCTCGACAAAACTACTAGGGGTAACCATAGACAACAAACTAAAATTTGATATACACGTAAACCAAATGATTAAGACCATTAACAAGAAACTAGGCTCTCTATATAAAATAAAAAGCTTCCTTACCCCCAAGCTAAAATGGCCATTGCCCAGACTCACCTTCTCTCATCACTCCTGTACTCGTCCCCCTTACTTCATAACATAAGTAAAACTGTCATGAACAAACTCTCAAAATGCTACAATCATATTGCTAGGTTTGTAACTGGGTCCCCATATAGGACCCATCATTGTTCCAATTTAGCAAAACTCAACTGGTCTGAGCTTCCTAACCTAATTACTTTCAACCTTCTAGTCCTTACTCACAAAATCATTTATAACCCTGAATATGCTCCTTCCCTCAAAGCATTACTTCCCCTTTGTAATAATCCCCGCCCATTGAGATCATCCAACCGTCTCCTAATCCAAACTCACAAAACTAATAACTCTGCTGGAGACTTCCTCCTCACCAACGCTGCAGGTAAAATTTGGAACAAACTTCCCCATGATATTATATCCATCACTACTTTAAGTCAATTTAAAACTAAGCTAAAAACTCATCTGGGCTCAATACGAAGCTGCCACTGCCTAAACCTGGGATAGTCCATTCTAGACTGTCACAACTGTCTATAATTCATAATTATTCTATTCTCCTTACTAACCTCTTACATTAAAATAGATTATAAAGAATAAGTTAGAATGCTCTTATTTTGAATGTATAATTTGTTTCATTGTCAGTCAAATGTTCTGTAACATGTGCTTGGAGCTTTTCTCCCCGGGCCTCCGCTAAAAATGGACATGCATCCAGTCGGATCCTCCCAGTCAACAAATGTAAAATAAATAAAAATAAAAAAAAATCTATTATATCCTTTTTATTTAACAGATTTGGATTAAGTGATCAATTGTAACCTCTATGCATTCTTGTATCTTTTAAATCTTTAGAAAACCTTAATGAAATTTTTGAGTGATCCGAAAGATATCGAGTATGTATAACCACTACTGGTTCCAAATTAATTAATGCTTTAGATATCAAGAAAAAATCTATCCTAGACCACATTTTGTGGCATGGTGAATAAAAGGTATACTTAATTGCATTATTAATATTATGTGCATAACAAAAGGGGTCATATAATTGAAAATCTTCCTTAAAGTCATTTAATGCTATCCCGGCCTGCTTATTAAATGCTCTTTGTGGACAAGACCTATCCAACTTTGGATTTTGATAGGTATTCCAATCCCCACCCACAATAAAATAATAACCATCATACTGTGTTAAGATTGGATATAATGATGTTATGAAACTTTGTTGGTCATTACATGGTGCATATATATTTAAAAGTAAAAGAGGTTTATCAAACGCATTATCCGATAAAATAACATAACACCATCGCCCATTTTGATCCACTTTAGAGTCTAAAATCTTGTCTTTGTATTGAGTTTTAATAATTATAGCTACTCCAGCACGGTTTGTCTTACCTTCTGATGCCACTACCACTCTAATCCAGTTCTTTTTCCTAATATCATCCCACTGATCATTTAACAAGTGTGTTTCTTGTAAAAATGCAAACAGTGCTTTGTCCTGTAGCAATATGTGTAGTAACAGCTTCCTCTTCTTCAAGTTCTGCAGCCCTTTAACGTTCCATGAGTCTAATTCCCACATTGACAGGTCTAATTATCCAATAATAGTATAAAAGGGAAATTATCCAATGGATATGTATTAACTGCATACTAAACATAATCTGGAAGCATTTCCTACATACCGTCCCCAGCCAGTGCCTACCCACTTTACCCCTGGACCAGGACTTATATAGGTCTGGTATGTGAAAAAACATGAACAAGGTTAAACACACAAACATAGTAAACCACCAAAGAAAGTCCAAAACACGCAATATAGCAATACCACAGAAGAATGACTCCAATGCACGTCTGGATAAATATTTAATCCACTTCAAGTCTCGAACATAAAATACAGATAAATATTCTCTCTAGCGCCTCGGCAAAACTTGCCTTTACAGAGTAAAACTTCAACAATTCATAACACCTACCCCTAAATACATTTAACAAGACACTCCCAATCAATTAAACAATTAACTACATCAATTTAAACATACATTAGAAAATCTAAATGCATATTTATTTTAAAAGACATAATATACATTTTTAAAAAAATAAACCTACTAAATTTATAATAAACTTTTCCATGAACAGTCATGGTTAAGACCATTTGGACTTAATGTATTAAATTTCAATATAAGGCATAATTCCTTTTTCCTTAGTATTTGTTTTACATGCTGTTCACTAAAATATGATTCATTATAAACATTATCCAGTACTGTCACTTTTAAATTATCAGATTTACCATTATGATATCTATAAAAATGTAGAGCTAATGGGCTACTTTCTTTTTTATTTTTTATGTCTCTGACATGTTCTTTTATCCTACAAGACAAAGTTCTTTTTGTCTCTCCAATATAAAACTTCCCACAAGGACATTCTATACCATAAATAACGTGATGACTTACAATTAAAAACACCCTTAGTTTCAAACAAAATTCCATTAATAGTTTTAAACTGTGGTACTACATAACTGCAAATAGTACACTTCCCACATTTTCTTGTACCCTGATATTTTACTTGTTTATACATCTGCATGTTAGATAACTTAAAGTGACTGTGTACTATAAAATCTTGGATACTTCTACCTCTTTTGTATGAAAAGCTAATTGTATTATTTTTTAAAAAATCCACTTCATTCTTGAGTAAATTCCAACTAAAAATTACTTGTCGCTTAACATGTTCAGACAATAAAGAAAAAGTTGAAACAAAATATATAATATTTTTAGGTTCTCTATTTTTGCTACAATATCTATCACCATTATTTTTGCTTTCATTTCTAACTCTTTTCAAGCTATATTTTAAATCACTCTCACAGTATCCTCTAATTTTGAATTTATTATAACTTAATAGATATTCTTTCTCCTTTATATTCGGGTTACTACATAATCTCTTCACCCTATGAAATTCAGTGTAAGGGATAGACTGTATAACATGTGGTGGATGATAACTTGTTCCATACAGCACTGACCCAGATCCCTGAAATTTCCTATGCACTTGATATTGTATTAATTCATTATTATGACCTTTCAGGGTAATATCTAAATAATGTACTATAGTACCAACTTGTAGTCCATCAAATTTTATATTCATTCTATTATTTTGTATTTCTTCTAAAAACTGTTTAACATTTTCTTGACCTCCTTTACATATAAACAACAAATCATCGATGTAACGGAAATATTTACAAACATATTTATCATAAAATGGGTTAGTATATATATACTCCTTCTCAAATAAACCCATGAAAATATTTGCATAACTGGGGGCAAAGGCCGCCCCCATTGCTGTACCTTGTTTTTGCTTATAAATATCTCCATTAAATTCGAATATATTATTACTCAAACACATATATAACAATTCCAAAATATATTTAGTAACTAAAGTATCACCCATGAAGTGCTTAATAGCAAATAGTCCATCCTCATGTTTTATACTTGTATACAAACTTACTACGTCTATTACAACAAAATACATGTTGTCTTCCCATAATATATTCTTAATACAATCAATGAGACCAAACACATCTTTAGTATAAGAAGGTAACTTACATACATATGGTATTAAATGTGTATGAAGAAAAATAGAGACATTATGTAAAAAACTATTAGTAGCTGAAACTATGGTACGTCCAGGCGGTGGAAACTCATTTTTATGTAATTTGGGTAAACAATAAAAACATGGCATTCTAGGATTATTAAGATGAAATTTTTCTTTTACATCCTTATAAGAAAAATATTGCAATCTATAACCTTTGTCAATAATATACTCATAATTTCTTTGAGCTTCTACATAATCAGATAATGCAATTTTTTCATATACCTCATCCTTCTTTAAATGTGCATAGCACATATCCAAATACTGAACAACATTTAATACCACTAATTTCCCACCCTTGTCAGAAGGTTTAAACACCATATTACAATCTTGTCCTAACTTAATCAAACTATTCCATTCTTCCTTCATTAAATTATATTCTATTTGCCTTTTATTTTGTTTGAAATAGTAAAAATCAGCCTCTATATTATGTATTAAAGATTTGTATAGATATTTTATACTATCATTACGATATGGAGGTATAAAGTTACTTTTCACTATAACTTTACTAGTATCTAATTCACAACATTCCATACTATTTAATTCCGAATCACAAGAATAAAATTCATCATCTGTATTGATTATACTTAAATCTGCATGTTCAATTTCCCCATTTTCATTATTACCATTTTTGTCATTTTTAAAAAAATCCATAAGATGTAATTTACGTGAAAAATTATATATATCAGCTTTTAACACATGAATTCTAGGAATCACAGTGGGAACAAACTTTAACCCCTTATTTAATACATTTAAATTGTTCTGTGTTAATTCAAGGCCTGATAAATTAACCACATACTCACAGTTCGATTGATGTTCTTTTTCAGGGTTAAAGTTAATACCATTTTCCCCTTTTATGAAAATGCTGGTTACCATACCCTCACCTCTGTGGTCCCTGTCCATTCCAACTCCGTTTCCGACTGGAACGGTTATTTTGAAATGAATCTAGTCCCTTGCTGTTTCCAGGGTTAGGAAGAGCCGGGAACTCTTCACTATCCAAATCGTCTTCTGTGTGCGATAAACCACTTTCTCCTGAAATTCGTCCTTTTCCTTCTTCACCGCCATTATTCTGTGCTCGTTCAAATTGCACACGCTTCCGGTTCGTCTTGGAATTGTTGGTCAGTAGGAATGCCCTCTTGCTATCGTAATCGCGCAGATCTCTATGCAATTTGTTCTTTTTGCGCTCTATTAAATCAGATTCATATTCTAATAATTGCTGATTAGTTTGCACTAAAAATTGTTGCAAATCATCACTCTTGATCTTATTACAGATATCTACACATAGATTTTTGATTTCTTCTCTCAGTTTATGTTTTTTTAAAATGTCTCTTTCTATTAGTATACGGACCCATTCTTTACTGCAACGATGAGCAGCTTGTATCCATCTCTCATGAAACTGCTTGTCTTCAGCATTCATGAGATCAAAAGGGGTAGAAGGATTTTTCACAGTACGTAAGCCTCGAGGAGTGATATCCAACTCCTCGTAACGCTGCAGACTTTGTAAATTTAAAAAAACAGATGTTTCTTTATACAGCAATTTCTCTATTTGTGCAAATAAATCCTGAATTTCAGGAGCAACTGCAGTTTCCGATTTTTTGCCAATTCTCGCAAAAGGATTTTGCTGCCACAGTTTTCTGTCCTGCTGCCATTTATTATATAATGCTGAAACTCTTTCAGGAACAGATGTATCTTCTCTAACCGACATATTGCCCATATTTGCAGAGCCTGCTGCTCCGTTTGAGGAAATCAGAAAGCTGTCAATAGATTTCTGCGTGTTATCCATAACTGATTCTCTGAACATCCTCGGTAACACAGCAAAGGAGTCACTGGCCATGAAGAGATATAGTAAACCACCAAAGAAAGTCCAAAACACGCAATATAGCAATACCACAGAAGAATGACTCCAATGCACGTCTGGATAAATATTTAATCCACTTCAAGTCTCGAACATAAAATACAGATAAATATTCTCTCTAGCGCCTCGGCAAAACTTGCCTTTACAGAGTAAAACTTCAACAATTCATAACACCTACCCTTAAATACATTTAACAAGACACTCCCAATCAATTAAACAATTAAATACATCAATTTAAACATACATTAGAAAATCTAAATGCATATTTATTTTAAAAGACATAATATACATTTTAAAAAAAATAAACCTACTAAATTTATAATAAACTTTTCCATGAACAGTCATGGTTAAGACCATTTGGACTTAATGTATTAAATTTCAATATAAGGCATAATTCCTTTTTCCTTAGTATTTGTTTTACATGCTGTTCACTAAAATATGTTTCATTATAAACATTATCCAGTACTGTAACTTTTAAATTATCAGGTTTACCATAATGATACTAAGGAAAAAGGAATCATCAAAAGGTATCCAGACGTGCATTGGAGTCATTCTTCTGTGGTATTGCTAAACACACAAACATATTTAAAAGCTTCATGTAATAAAACTTAAAACATTTTCTAAACTTACAACCTATATATTCTAACTTAGCTACTGCAAAGTCTAAACTAAACATTCCCTAACAAACACTGCTATTGCTCTACAGCTTATGTTCCAACTATTAATTAAGCAAATTTCTATTGTAAGGTTTTATTACCATTTAAAGAAAAAATTCTAATATATTAACTAGCTATTTATACCTACCCCAAATACCTCTTTTGTTACAATTATTATTTATATACCACTTTATTGAGAGAGAAAGAAAGCAAAAAGAAAACAAAAACATGTCAAGCAGAGTGCCTCTTTGGACCTCTTCAAGAGGAACCTTGACGATTGGATGGGAGAAAGGAAACTCACCCCAGGGATCACGTCAGTCGCCCTGCTAGACAGGGGTCCAGGAAAGTAAATAATGTGGGAAGAAATATTCAGGGAATTGTTATGGCTAGGCTTGTATAGGCCCTAGGGCTGATAGCCTAGTACTAACCTATGAACCTATGAACCTAAAAACAAAAAAAAAAAAAACACAGAAAAAAAATAAATGCATCCCACATTATAATTCTATACCATACACAGTGCCTGCAACTATCAATTATCAAAGTTTTGCAATTGCATGCTTTAGTTCCTAACTATACTGAAATTATTTGTCTGATTAACACCACCCAATAGCCACTATTTACCTATTTATATTCATATATATAGTGCTATACCTTGCACCCACTGCAGACATTGTAGAAATATAATTTGGTTCAAAACTATAAGTATAAGGAAAAAGAAACAGGAAAAACAGATGTTATTATATGCTTCACTTACATATTATGATATTTACTTGTTAAAAAAAAAAACATTAACACATTATGTCAGTTCTTTTCAACTTCTCAAACCAGGAAACCACCAGTAATACTCGCGACGGGGACGCTTTGCAGCGGACCACAGGAAGTGTTACATCGAAATCCACACTCTCAGCTGCATTCAAGAGATTTCCTGTTTACCACTCGATGAAAAAAGTTTGTAGAGGTCATAAAAGTTCGGAAAACGGCCAGCAGACCCTCGGATTATCGCAAACAAACAGTTTTATTGCTTTTACAGAGGCCTAAATGACTTAAGCAGGGAACAAAGGATTACCTAAGCCTGGAAGTATAGTGCATACTGGAAGTGACCTCAGGAGCATGCCAGTCTCAACGGAAGTTTCTTTCAGCCCTCTGATGCAGGTAAAACTTTAAAAGCCTTCAGAAACACTCCCCTTGCCTCATTTTTTAGTAGAAACAGAGTATTTAATCCCATCCACCATAAATGTAAGCACATTAGGATATTTCATCTGGAATTTAATTTGCTTGTCAATCAGAAATTTACAGTATGCAGATAAAGACTGCCTAGCTTGCCTTACTTGCAGTGGTAAATCCTGAGCCAGAGATAGTTTATTATTTTTCCACATAACAAAGCCACCATTCTTTTTTGCAGTAAAAAGTATTTTGCTAACATCTTGAAAGTTCAATATCTTAGCATATACAGGTCTAGGCATATTAGAAGCCTGTACCTCTCTCAGTGCTCTGTGTGCCCTTTCGATAACAATTTGTTTCACTCCATCAGCATCATTTAACAAAACTTCAAGTATTTTTGTTATAGTTGGTATTAGCTCTGCATACTGAATGTTTTCAGGGATCCCTCTAATAATAATATTATTTCTCCTAGACCTTGCTTCTAAATCAGTAAGTTTGCTTTGCATGGCTTGTAACTCCACATCATGTACCTTTGTTTTCTTGTACAGCAAGTCTATTTTGTCCTCGGTTTCTGAAATTCTAGCCTCTGTTTTGTCCATTCTCTGCAGCAACTGATTACATGCAACTCCAAAAGTTTGTATCTGAGTAGTCAGGTCCTTTAAAGCTTCTTGTATAGGCAATAAAGCATGTTTGATATCGTCCATGTTCAGTGGCTGATCAGTTTTAGATCTAGTCTCTGGCTTCTGTTGTTCCTGTTGTCTAGTAATTCTTTGTTTTTTTGCACTCCCATCCTTTACTGGTGACTGTAATTCTGACAGCTTTGTTTTGGTAGTAGTTGTTTCCATGCTTTTTCCTTCTTGTGACATTTTCCTTTCTCCAAGCTGACAGGTAAAATGAAGAATGCAGACAGTCCTTTGTTTATTTCTCTCTTCAGAGCTAGCTAATCACTTGGAATCCTGATAGATAAAGGCTTTTTTTTCCACTTTTTTTCCTGGTTATAGATTAATTAAGTGTAGATGCAACTTTTTTAACTTTAATTTGATGTTCAAACCATTTGGTATCGACTCTGGTTACAGATTTTTCTCAGGTTTATTGAGGAGCTGCAGGTCAGCAGTGTTTACAGAATGGCAGCCATCTTTGAATTGACAGCTATAGGTTTTCTGGTTTTATTCTTGGCTGGGGTGCCTTCTGTGTGGAGTCTGCATCGTATCCCTGTGTTTGTGTGGATTTGCTCTGTTGTCCTGCCATTTTACAAAGACATGTGTCTACAGTATTTCTCCCTGGGCCTCTGCTGAAAATTGTTTTTGTTCCGTCAGAAGTAAAATTGACAGGCATTTGAATTTCAGACTTCATATTCTTCAGAAAATGCATAGTAAAACAACGTTTTATTCTAGCAATAAATATATAGTAACGCAACCTTTTATTATAGCAATTTTTTAAGTTTATAAGATGGCTATTTGAAATTTGTCCTTATTTTTCGGACTGTAATACCCTGTTAGTGGCTTTGTCCAGGTTTTTTGTGCTAAGGTTGACAGCTATGGCAAGAACTGAATTCACTGAATACGTTTGAGGGCTGTATTCCCTCATTACTGGGTTTGTCCAGGTGTTTTGTGCTAAGAGGTTGACAGCTATGGTGAGAACTGAATTCATTAAATGATAGCCATTTAAGTTTCAGTCTTCCTCTCTTTCACAAAGCAGATGATTTGGCGTAGTGGTATGTTGCTCTTGACTGTTTTGCACAGGGACCTTGGCAGTAAAATGTACGGTGGTAACACAGCATTTTTCTTTCACAAAGCAGGTGATTTGGCATAGTGGTATGTTGTTCTGACTCTTTTGCACAGGGACCTTGGCAGTAAAATGTATGGTGGTAACACAGAATTTTATTCTAGCAGCTTTCCAAGATTATACAAGCAATGTTTAATGTGTCCCTGTTTTTTGCCCTTTTGACGCACCCCAATAAATTTGGATTTTTCCAGACTTCTTGTGCTGCGAAGTTGAGATGCAGTTGAGTATTGAGTAGATTTTACAAGGAGCTGAGAGCTGCAGGGGAAGAGAAGTTTAGTGCTTATTATGCTAAGTCAGCTCACATTGCTAATAGCACAAAAGGTTGTGTACTTGCTTTTGATGCTGAAGGTTGTTGGTTCTACTCCCATAAGGGGTGAATGCTGCCGTACTGAAAATTAAGATACTAACTATGAGCCTGTTATCAGTTTGCCATCCATTTCCTATTGCAATATTACTAGCTTATTTTTAATGTAATTTAGGCAATTTATTCCTCAGGGGCATCAGACACTTTATTTTTCGATGAAACCATGAAATATAAAGGTGATTGCTAGCACCAACTTCTTCATTACAGATTTATTTAACGTGGAATTATTTAGATGACTTTTTTACTACTTCAGAGATTGTGCATATTTACTGATAATGGTGGACTGTAGAATTGTGCATATTTACTGATAATAGTGGACTGTAGAAGTTTGAGTAGACTTTTATGATGGAAATGTTCTGAATTGAACAGTTTTGTTTCATTGTTTACTGGAAAAATGTTCAAAGCAATAGGAAGGTGTATCAAAGAGCACATATATGTTTCATATGCAAGGGGCCTATGATTTGAAAACAGCCCAGAATTAATTTTTATCTGCCACGGGTAAAATGTATTTTCTTTGAATGTGGGTTTTAATGTTGTTTCAATGAATGTGAGTTTCAAGGGCAGAGAAGGTTTAATGCCAAGTTTGTTTAGCAGATGTCTTAGTGTTTGTGCTGTAAAATGCAAAATAAAACTTTCAAATGAAGTTCAAATCATCATAGAAGTAAATCAGTATGCACATTAGTGTTGATGGTAAATGGAGTGAAATAGCAAAGTAATGGATCATTGGAATGGCTGCAGGGAGGCTCCATTCAACCATGGTTTTGTGAGGGGGAAGGGCGGCAAATTTAGACAGCCCCAGCTGAACTATACCTCCCAACTGTCCAGATTTTCAAAGAATGAATAGATTTTTTGCTTCTTATTTTTGGTTTGTTCCTCATAAAATTTGTGGTTTTCTGGCAAATCATTTAGGAATTAAGTCACTAAATAATGACACACTAGTTTCAGACTTCATAACCTTCAGAAAAATGCATGCTAAAGTAAGACCTGTTCTAGCAACTGTCCCAGTTTATAGAAGAGCAATTTTTAGTACTGTTTATATATTCCCCCAATATATTTGGCCTTGTCCAGATTTATTGCATTAAGAGGTTGAGAGGTACATGCAAATAAATTGCTTTATAGAATTAGGCATAGCCAAACCTCTGAACTGTCCCTGATTTTGACTCAAAATGTTGCTCTTCCCCTAATGATCCCTCCGCAAAATAGCAATTTTGGAAGAAAACATGGAGGGTTTATAATTAAGAAACGACTGTAATAATCAGATTACTTTTATTTCAGAAATGCATGTAGATTATTTTATTTTGTCAGCTGCTCAAGTTAGCAGTGCTAATATTAAAGTGTCCCTTCTTTGACAGGTTCCCAGCTGTATTGTGTTGCTATTTTATATTTTTACATCACATTTTTGGTCCATTTTTCATAAAATTGTGTTTTTTGTCAAATTAGTGAAAACAATTAAAGACTGAAGTTAGAAAATAATGACAGACATTTGAGTTTCAGATTTCATACCATTCAAAAAATTCATACTAATGCAAGACCTCTATTAGCTTTCTAAGTTTATAAGAGCAATATTTTAAAAATTGTCCTTATTTTTGGGCCTTTGTCCCATTTCTTTGTATGGCTTTGTCCAGATTTCTTGCTCTGAGGTTGAGAGGTATGACAAATGTGTCAGGGCCATCACAAGTCAGCAAGAGACATTTCAAACTGTGACATACTTGTTACACCCCACTCCCCCATGTAGTGACTCTGGATGTGTCGAAGCAAGGCAAGGAGTAGTTATGCAGTGTAAATGTGCAGAGAATCCCACCCATCCAAGGTAGACACAAGTACTAGAGTGGCTTTTCATCTGTCCTTGATTTTTACAGAATGGTCTGGTTTCTGTCATATTTTTGTACTGTTGATTTATGCTTATTACTCAAAGTGCCTGTTGCTCTGTGTTTAAGTAGCAATACTTTAATGACCATCAGGTAAGCTTGGCTGAGATTGCAAGATGCAAGTAAGCTTTAATAAGCATACTGTTAAAGAATTGCCAACATTGAAAGCCTTTCTGTTGCCATGTAGAGAATACTTAACTAGATAATGTATAAGCCTTGGGTATTGAAATGCATATGCCAGTATTTGTAATAAAGGACAGAATTACATTATTTTAAGAGTCTCATTACACTTGGAGACTTCCAGTCATCTCTGCAGGCTTTACCCGTAAACCGAATGCCAATCACGTGGTCCATAACCTGTACAGTAATCCTTTTAAGCAATGTATCTTAAGCTTCTTTCTTGTTTGCTTTTCATTTTTTACTTTGATCATGTTTTCCCCATGAAACAAGTAGATGTCAGGCAGCAGGTCTTTTTTGGATAAGGGACATTTTTACAAGTGGGGGCATCAGAGATTTCTACTTTCAGCATGTTACTTGTTACTTGTTACTTTAATAAAGCTGAATATAAATTATAATTAGAACTGCAGTGCAAGAAGTGGTTTGAGTTGAGTGCTGCTTGTTTTTCTTATACTTGATTTTGACTGGCGTTCCATTAATGTATTTAAAAAAAGTAATTTATTTTTTCATGCCTCACAACCTTTTTTGTTTCCATCTAGATATTAAGCTGTCATGCAGCCAATGCATTGAAATATTTTTATTCTTCTACACTTCATTTTGTCTTGATTGGACTCTCATGACGACTGTTTGGCACCCAGTGCAGTATATTTAGTTTTTGTGGTTTGCTACTACAGGTGTGTGTGTGTGTGTGTGTGTGTGGTAGGGAATACCTCAGGCTTGAACCCTGTACATTGTATGCAGGTGTTAAAGACCTGAATTCCCTACCTACACCATTTGTACAAAACAAACTGCAGATTTTTGCCTCATATTTGATCTTATCTGTTCCTCATAATATCTGTGATTTGTAAATGTTGCAATGCTTGATATTTGATGGTGCAGTGGTAGCATTGTTGCCTCACAGCTACAGGTTCTCAGGTTTGCTTCTTGGCTCGGGTGCCTTCTTTGTGGGGTCTTTATCTTCTCCCTGTGTTTGTGTGGGTTTGCTTTTGTGTCCTCCCATGTTACAAAGACATGTCTGCATTATTTCTTCCTGGGCCTCTGCTGATTTTTTTTTTTGTTCCAAGTCAGGCTGTCCTGATTAACAAATGTTAAATAAAATTGACAGGCATTTGAATTTCAGACTTCAGGTTTCTGAATGTTTAAGCTCTTGCATATTTGATGGTGCAGTGGTAGTATTGTTGCCTCACAGCTATAGGTTTTCTGGTTTGATTCTTGGCTGGGGTGCCTTCTGTGTGGAGTCTGCATCTCCTCCCTGTGTTTGTGTGGATTTGCTCTGATGCCCTGTCATTTTACAAAGATGTGTCTGCAGTATTTCTCCCTGGGTCTCTGCTGAAAATTGTTTTTATTCTGTCAGCAGTAAAATTGACAGGCATTTGAATTTCAGACTTCATGTTCTTCAGAAAATACATAGTAACACAACCGTAACACAACCTTTTATTCTAGCAATTTTCTAAGTTTATAAGATGAATATTTGAAATTTGCCCCTATTTTTGGGACTGTTTTCCCCCGTTATTGGCTTTGTCCAGGTTTTCTGTGCTAAGGTTGACAGCTATGGCAAGAACTGAATTCACTGAATGTTTGAGGGCTGTATTCCCTCATTACTGGGTTTGTCCAGGTGTTTTGTACTGAGAGGTTGACAGCTATGGTGAGAACTGAATTCACTAAATGATAGTCATTTAAGTTTCAGTCTTCCTCTTTTACAAAGCAGCTGATTTGGCGTAGTGGTATGTTGCTATGACTGTTTTGCACAGGGAGCTTGGCAGTAAAATGTATGGTTCTAGCAACTTTCCAAGATTATACAAGCAATGTTTGTGTCCCTGGTTTTTGGGCTTTTGACCGAATACATTTTGGCTTTTTCCAGTTTTCTTGTGCTGCAAAGTTGAGTATTGAGTAGATTTTACAAGGAGCTGAGAGCTGCAGGGGAACAAAAGTTTAGTGTTGCTTAAGTGAAGTTGGTTTGCCTTGTTAATAGCACAACAGGTTGTGTACTTACCTTTGATGCAGAAGGCTGTGGGTTCTGCTCCCAGAAGGGGTGGATGCTGCCGTACTGAGAATGTTCTCCTTGGTGAAGATACTAACTATGAGTCCGTTATCAGTTTGCCATCAATTTCCTCTTGCAATATTACTAGCTTATCATTTTTTAATGTAATATAGGCAGTTTATTCCTGAGGGGCAACAGACACTTTATTTTTCGATGAAACCATGAAATATAAAGGTGTTTGCTAGCAGCAACCGCTTCATTAGTAACAGATTTCTTTAATGTGGAATTATTTAGATGACTTTTACTTCTTCAGAGATAGTGCATATTTACTGATAATGGACTGTGTAGATTAGTGCATATTTACTGATAATGGTGGACTGTAGAATTGTGCATATTTACTGATAGTGGTGGACTATAGAATTGTGCATATTTACTGATAATGGTGGACTGTGGAAGTCTGAGTAGACTTTTATGATAAATGTTCTGAACTGGGCAGTTTTGTCATTATGGGTGCATGCATTTTGTTTCATTGCTTACTGGAAAAATGTTCAAAACAAATTTAAAACGCCCTCTAACAACTATAATATATTGTACAAGGAATATAATTTAGTACAATGAGGAAGGTGTATCAAAGAGCTCATGTATGTTTCATATGCAAGGGGCATATGATTTGAAAACAGCCCAAAATTAATCTTTTATCTGCCACTGGCAAAATGTATTTTCTTTGAATGTGGGTTTCAATACTGTTTCAATGAATGTGAGTTTCAAGGGCAGAGAAGTTTTAATGCTAAGTTTTCATTGTGAGACTGCATTGCTTTGTTTAGTAGATGACTTAGTGTTTGTGCTGTAAAATACAAAATAAAACTTTCAAATGAAGTCCAACTCATCATAGAAGTAAAGCAGTATGCACATGAGTGTTTATGGTAAATGGAGTGAAATAGCCAAGTAATGGTTCATTGGAATGGCTGCAGAGGCTCCATTCAACCATGATTTTGTCAGGGGGGAAGGGCAGAAAACTCAGACAGGCCCAGCTGAACTATACCTCCCAACTGTCCAGATTTTCAAAGAATGAATAGATTTTTGCTTCTTATTTTTGGTTTGTTCTTCATAAAATTTGTAATTTTCTGGCAAATCATTTAGAAATTAAGTCACTAAATAATGATACACTGAGTTTCAGACTTCATAACCTTCAGAAAAATGCATGCTAAAGTAAGAACTGTTATTCTATCAACCGTCTCAATTTATACAAGAGCAATTTTTAGTACTGTTTATATGTTCCCCCAATATATTTGGCCTTGTTCAGATTTACTGCATTAACAGGTTGAGAGGTACATGCAAATAAATTGCTTTATAGAGTTAGGCATAGCCAACCTCTCAACTGTCCCCGATTTTGGCTCAAAATGTTGCTCTTCCCCCTAATAATCCCCCTGCAAAATAGCAATTTTGGAAGAAAACATGGAGGGTTTACAATTAAGAAATAACTGTAATAATCAAAGTTATAGATTACTTGAAATGCATGTAGATTATTTTATTTTGTCAGCTGCTCAAGTTAGCAGTACTAATATTAAAGTGTCCCTTCTTTGACAGGTTCCCAGCTGTATTGTGTGGCTATTTTATATTTTTGCATCACATTTGGTCCATTTTTCATAAAATTGTGTTTTTTGGCAAATTAGTGACAAATCATTAAAGACTGAAGTTAGAAACTAATGACAGACATTTGAGTTTCAGATTTTATACCCTTCAGAAAAGTCATACTAATGCAAGACCTATTCTATTATCTTTCTAAGTTTATTAGAGCAATATTTAAAAATTGTCCTTATTTTTGGGCATTTGTCCCACTTCTGTGTATGGCTTTGTCCAGATTTCTTGCTCTGAGGTTGAGAGGTATGACAAATGTGTCAGGGCCATCAGTCAGCCAGAGACATTTCAAATTGTGACATACTTGTTGCACCCCACTCCACCATGTAGTGACTCTGGATGTGTACAAGCAAGGCAAGGAGTAGTTATGCAGTGTAAATGTGCAGTGTGTCCCCCCCATCCAAGGTAGACACAAGTACTACAATGGCTTTTCATCTGTCCTTGATTTTGCAGAAAGGTCTGGTTTCTGTCATATTTTTGTACTGTTGATTTATGCTTATTACTCAAAGTGCCTGTTGCTCTGTGCAATGCTTTAATGACCATAAGGTAAGCTTGTCTGAGATCGTAAGATGCAAGTAAGCTTTAATAAGCATACTGTTAAAGAATTGCCAACATTGAAAGCCTTTCTGTTGTTGCCATGCAGAGAATACTTGACTAGATAATGTATAAGCCTTGGGTATTAAAGGACAGGATTCCATTATTTTAAAAAGTTCATTACACTTGTTGGAGACTTCCAGTCATCTCTACAGACTTTACCCGTAAACTAAACAGAATGCCAATGATCATGTGTGGTCCATAACCTGTACAGTAATCCTTTAAGCAATGTATCTTGAGCTTGTTTCTTGTTTGCTTTTCATTTTTTACTTACATGTTTTCCCCATGAAACAAGTAGATAGTTGTCAGGCAGCAGGTCTTTTTTGGATAAGAAACATTTTTACAAGTGGGGGCATCACAGAGATTTCTACTTTCAGCATGTTACTTGGTACTTTAATAAAGCTGAATATAAATTATAATTAGAACTGCAGTGCAAGGAGAAGTGGTTTGAGTTGAGTGCTTCTGTTTTGCTTGTACTTCATTTTGACTGGCATTCCAGTAATGTATTTAAAAAGTAATTTATTTTTTCATGCCTCACAACCTGTTGTTTCCATCTAGATATTAAGTAAGCTGTCATGCAGCCAATGCATTGAAATATTTTTATTCTTCTACACTTATTTTTGTCTTGATTGGACTCTCATAATGATGGTTTGCCACCCAGGGCAGCGTATTTAATTAAAGTTAGTTTTTGTGGTTTTGAGCATAGCTCCTCCCCTTTCTAGTTGGCCACACCTCTTCCCGTTGACCCCACCCATTCAGCTGTCTCCTGCAACCCCCCTTTGATTTGAAGTCACCAGCCGCCACTGGTGTTGGATGTTGTTCTGGTGGAGTCTTTTGGGGCTGCTGAGGATTCTTTTTGTAGGTCGAATGTCCAGATGGTCTTTGGGATTTAGGAAGGTTGCTTTTAAGTTCCTCAGCATATGTCGGCCTAAGTATTGGGTTAGTACTATTTGTGATGGGTGTAATGCTTATGTTACAGCAACATGATTGTTATACTGAATGTTTTTGGGTGACAGCCTGACATTCCATTTGCATTGTGTAATTACATACTGTATCTGTTTTTCTAAGGATTAGTTGGTTATCAGTGAACATGAGACAATTTCTATATTGTCATAGGTTCATAGGTTCATAGGTAGGTACTAGGCTTTTGAGCCTAGCCAAAAATGTACCCTGGCTTTCGCCACCCAATAAAATTATTTTCCTGTGCCCCTGTCGAGCAGAGCCACAGAAGTGATCCCCGGGGTGAATTTCCTATTTCCCATCCAATCATCAAGATTTTTCTTGAAGAGTGCTAATGAGGAGCTCTGTTTGACATAGATAGGTAGTCTGTTCCAGAGTATGGGAAGTCTCTGGGACAGGAAGCTATCCCTTCAGCATGTTCTGTTTATTGTGGTGACAAGGTTTAGGTCCCTACAGCATGTAGCTCAGAGGGATTGGAGCATGTCCAACAGCTCTGGGTTTGACATAGCTTTGTATGTTAGGCAGAGATCGGCTCTAAGTAGGCGATATGTGACGGAGTAAAGCTGGAGTTTTTTGAGACGGTCTACGTAGGGCATCTGTTTGAGGCCAGTAATCCTCTGTGTGAGGTATTTGTGTGGCCTTTCCAGTTGTTGTAGATGTCTTGTGAGGTACATGCCAAAAGGGGCGTTGTACTCTATAATGGGTCTAATGAGTGATGAGTAGAGGGGAACAATGACCTCTTTTTCTGGATGAGAAACCTTTTGTGATGAGGTGAGCCATGTAGAAGGATTTCCTGACCACTGCGGCGATGTGATTATCAAAGGAGAGACTACTGTCCACCCAAGGTCTCTTATCACATTTTCAGCATTAAGTAGACTACCAGCTATGTGGTAGTTCATGGGTAGAGTTTTTATCAAAGGGGATGACAATACACTTTTTGGCACTGAGCTTCAGGCCATGGCTTTGACACCAGGCATCTGTCTCAGTGAGGCCCTTTTGTAGTATGTCCACATCGTTTAGACTTCTAGCATTAAGTAGCATTACCCTCAGATTTTGCTTGCTTGTACCTGTTACGGTGGTGAATTTGTCATTTGAACCTTGCCTAAAAAACGATGTCTATATCTATGAAGGATGTCTATATCTATGAAGCTGCCAGAAAAATACAGTGAGATAAGTGCCCATCCATAGTGTCAGGCCTTTTTTAGGTGAACTACAAAGTGGTGATACAACAGGGTAACTTGGTCACTGTGAGGGTAGAAACTACAACTAAGCTATGAATGACTTGTTTATCTTTATTTAAACAATAAACCTGAACGTCATGCATTAATCAGTTCTGTAAACATTTTTTTTGCAGTATTGTATCAGTAGAAATTTCTGTATAAATAAATGTTGTGTGTGGCATTCTGAACTTATATTAATTACTGAGTGTTTTAAGGTAATAAGGTGTGCCAGTGCAGGCAGGCTGGGCATGGATTATACTACATGATTATGCAGACTCAGCTGTATCTGATGCCATTTTCCCTTTTCTAATTATAGGGACATTAGAAAATTACTATGGTTGTTCGCACATTCACTTGGACAACTGGGAATTGCTGGGGATGGTTGTGGACTCTGCCACTTATTACAGTTCATTCACACTAACCCAAATCCTGCTTACATGAATTTGTTGCCTTACCCACTCTCATATTACTGCAATTCAAATAGATAAGTGTAAAAAAGCCTAATTTACATACAACACATGGACATTTACCTAAATTTATGCTAATAAAGTCATAACTGCCATATTACCTTGTGATCACTTGAGATGGATGGCAAATGGTTTAGGAAACCATTATCTTTCTCAAGTAAGGAATAAATAGTAAAAATGTCAGATAGTAGTAGCAAGCAGTTTATACTGATATTAAATTACCCTGTTTACCTGGAAATTGTGCTTTTTATTGGTCTGGCTGTCAGATGTGGATGATTCATATCAATATTGATTAAATGACTGTCATTTATGAATGGAAATGTGTGCTGAATTAATCATAATGGCAATGTAAAAGATATTTTGGAAGTTCATTTTAGTGGCATTTTGTGATTATGCAACAGAGGATACAAGAACATACTCTGAAGTGACTGTAGCCTGACATACTGCATTTTGAATAATATTTTGATGTGTCAAGATACATGCTGCTTTAATGGGGGATTTCTGAGTTCCATTCCCAAATAAGAAGTGACACTATAAAGGAAGGTTTTAGAGGAAGGATAAAGTCTGTTTGCAAAATGCTTAAAGTACTAGTATGAATTTGTTGAAGATGCTGCACAGATTACTGCAACAGAACTTTAACTAACTAGACTAGGAATTTACTTATATATATGAATATGGTTGCTGTGTCTACAAATCTGGTTTTGTACACAAATCTTTGTTTCATTTGTGATAAAAGCAGGCATGCTTTCATTGCTGTTTCTTCTGGCTGATGCATGAGTCAAAAGCTTCAGTATATGTATTTGGCATGCTGTTTTAAGTAAGTGAATGATGCAACATGGATCTAGATGGAGAAGAGTTAGTTTTAGTCATGTTGAAAACCACATCCTCATGGCAGTCCTTAGAACACATGACAAATGCCTTTTTGGATTTGGATAAGGGAGACCCAAACAAGCTGAGAGGGTAAAGGCCTGAAACCAAGTGGCTATGGATATAAATGCTGTTGGAAGAAGAAGAATCTGCACATTAACATAGTGCAAGCAGAGGGCCAATAATATGGTTGGATATGCCAAAGCAAAGGCAAAGAAGAATGTAACTTCCTGTAGTAGTGCTGGTGAGAATGAAGAATATCTCCTCTCTATTCATGGGGATGATTGTGACACAGATGACAATAGCACTGACATAACTGGAGGTGATGTGGACACTGGCTATTACCCATGTCTGCAGCATAAACAAACATCTGCTGAGGAAATTTGGTTTAACATCAATAACATATTTATATAGAGAATTAAATGATGAAATGAGATGATTGGATGAAACAGATGACAATTAATATTAACAGATGGACCCTCCACTTCTGCACATAATGACAATGAACAGAGTGTGCATGGTAAGTGTCCTCAACACCTTCTTACCCAGAATACAGTAGTGTATGCCAGTATTTGATTAATAACATAGTCAATTAACTCTTTACAAGGCTAACAGCAGAAAAAAAACAGTTTCACTATACCAATACATTTAGAGGATATCAGCAGTAGAATGGCTGCTGCTGATGATGATATATTTATGAGACAGCATGAGAAAAGTTGTCACCTAGTTTAATAGCAAGATCATATACGCCACAACATGTTAGTAACTCTGTAGGCAGTGAAACTGGATGGCAAAAGTCAAAAAGTCACACAAGGTGACAATATGCTACATGTTATACACACACAAAACCCACACAGCTCTGCCAGTGTCCTGTCCCCAAACCCACAGAATCACCAGCAGGATGATGACCATACCTCTCAACTGTCCAGATTTATGCAGAATGTCTGGATTTTTGCCTCAAAATTTCAGTCTGTTCCTCATAAATTTGTGTTTTTTGGCAAATCACTGAGATGACCTAAGGAAATAATAGTGACATACATTTGAGTTTCAGGCTTCATATCTTTTAGAAGATGCATTTTAACACAAACCTTATTATTCTAGCTACTTTTTTAAGTTTATAAGAGCAATTTTTAAAATCTTTCCCTATTTTGGGGCCTTTGTCCCCCCATTATGTCAGGCTTCATCCAGATTTCTTGGTCTAAGAGGATGAGAGGTATGATGATGACAGAAATTCAGAAGTAACAGTGTCCACAGTGACATGTTTACAGAGAGATGCCAGGCACAGGCATATTTCGCAACTACCCCAGGAAACACATAAGGTATTGGCTGCCCAGCAGCAAATGTGCCATTACATTGTTAAGACTCAGTGCACTGACACAGAGTCAGCTAGAAATGGTCAGAGTCTTACAGGGTATAGGTCAGGAATTCCAGCGCCAAATGGAAATGGCAGAGCATAGAGATAATGCCATGATCACACTGATCCATACTATGGTAGTGCACCAAGCATCCAAGTCCACCTGGATTTGTACTCTAATTTGGACTTAGACATTCCAATAGGAGTCAGTTTTGGAAGGGAAAGTGGACAGGAAACTGTCCAGATATGTAAGGACATTTAAAATTGCACTACAAATGCTTCTCAAGGTGGTAGTGTAAATAGTAAGGGGGAGCATTCACAATAAAATTCATGCAGGCCATGTTGGCATTCATTTACATGTTGCAGAACTTCTCATTTGAAGGTCTGATCCAGAAGTACTGAGAGATCAGTGTATGTAGGAACACCTGCATCAAGTAGGTCATGACATCACAGCAAGTCACCATCCAGCTCACAACAGTTTGGCTATACCTCAGAAACACAGGGTCTTTAAATCCAGCTGATGCCCATAAAGATGTTTCTGAAGTATAGCCAAACTATCCATTTGTGCTATGCTGATGAGGTCAATAAAAAAGCTGAAACATGCATGCCCACAACTAGTGGGGTTTTGCTTTATTTGCTTGTATGTAAACATAAAAACTTAAAAAGTAAAAAAATTCTGTCATAGAGGAATACAGTCCTGATTACTACCCAGGAAATCTGGGCTTGATTATTCACTCAGGCGACTGACAGAGCAGCAAGGAGGGATGAGTGTGCCCGTCCAAGGAGAGTGGATGACTCCCTTGATGACTAGAGATATCACTGGGATGAGTCATCAATGGGGTAGCAGTAGGCTTAGCTGAGCTGCTGCAGAAATAGGGCAATATGCCACATACCGACCTTGCACATGCCTACCTTGGACCTGACCATAAGACACAAAAAACAGAGGGTGGAGGCATAAAAGGGTAGGCCAATAAGTAAGACGCCCCTCCAAGCAGAATCTTAGATGTATTCTGTTTTTAACTGCATATTAAAACTTGAAAAGAGACCACAGCTCTGTCTCTTATGAGTCAGATAGAAATTAGAAAAGGTCAATTAAGGAGTCGCACATAAGTTAGAACAGGTGAGTTAAGGTTAATCATCTGTGAACTAAACTTTGCATTTAAGGGGTAAAATAAAACATTTCAGAACTTTAATGGAAAGGCTCACCCAGACTCTGCTACAGTTTGCTGTGAGGAAAAGGTTAGTTTGCTTTTTATTTGTTGTATTTTGTATTACTTTATTGCTTTTTTCTATTTTGTATACTGTAATTTGTTTTCTTTACACTGTGTTTTACTTGTATTCTGCTTTTAACTGCATATTAAAACTTGAAAAGAGACCACAGCTCTGTCTCTTGTGAGTCAGACAGAAATTTTTTCCACCCTCCCACCCCGTTACTGTTGTGTTCTTAAACACCACTGTCTTTCTAGTTGCCTGCCCCTTATGTTAATTTGACCATATATCTCATTTCCTGTCTGCTTTTACTGGCTGGTATGAGTAAGCACAAAATTATAATTTTGTGAAATCACCCCTCTTCAACTATTTAAATTTATTGGCCATCCTACTGTATTCCATAGTACCAGAATACAAAAGTGACCACCCCCTTTCAATCTATCTTGCTGTTTTAAAAATAGTGACCCTCCACTAAAACTTAACTTTTTAGACAGGTAAAACTTAAGTTACCTACTTTTCCATCTAACTCCTCTAGTACACACTGCAGTGTTTAGGATAAACCATTTTTTTCATTATACCTTTAAGCATCTATTACAAGACCACCAGTTATTGGAGAGCCCACATTCTGCCTCTCAGTACTTATCTTGGGATTAGTGCTTCCATTTTCTCCTCATGAGAGGAGTGCAGTTACATTATTTCCTGGAGACTACTGATCACCAGAAAGCTTAATAACTGCTTTATATGTGACAGCTTGGAATCTGTGATCCTATTGAGAGTAGGGGCAGAGTGCATTGATTCTTGACTCTTTCTGGTTGTCTGTGCTTAACGTACCTGATTGAGCTGGTTGCTATTCCAGGAATCTACCAGAAAATGGCTACAAGCCTGCAGACCCTTGCATCATCTGGGACAAGACTGTGGATCACCAAACAGGCCGTGGCCTGCTTCTCTTCTTGGAATTGGTGCTAACATTTTCCTTCTGATGAGAGAAGAAGCAAAGGAGTATTGTATCCCAACAGAGTGAACCTGTGCTCACACCAACATTAGTAGTACCCAGGCAGTAGCCAGTCATGTGACTCCCCTCTTTTCATTATTCTTGACAAGCTAATTCTTTATTTTCAGTAAGTACTGCTTAATTTCTTCCTAACTTCAGAATATCTGCCTAAAATTTCAGGGTCTACATATTAGTTTCCCCTCAAGTGTTTGGCAGTGTTCTGTACAGACTGATATACCTTGAGTGATATTTTCCTGTAAAAGGAATATATAAGGAAACTGCTTGAGTACTTAGTAATAATGACCATCCCTCCTGGCATGTCTAAAGGTCAGTTCCCTGTGCTTTTTCCTATTAACCTGGTGAACTTGGGCATTCTGAGCTAGTGTAGCAACTGCTTCATGTACACAGACAATTGGGCTAATTTCTATCTCTTTCATTTCTCTGCTATAAATACCACATTTGTCCAGTTTTGCATGCCAGGCAGCACTGGTTAGATAGGGTATAACTATTCCCAGCTCCACAAAGTCTCCTCTTCAATTTTTCCCTTGTAACTAGACAAACTTTCAATTTAAGCACTCAAGCCATTCATTTCTCAGCCCAGCACTTGCTCAAAACTCATAGCAAGTAATTATAAACCCTAGCACTAGACCCTCCTATACTGTACAGAAGGACAAGGCTTTCTATTCAGCCTTACCAGCTGTTCAATAAAACAGTTCACTGTACCTATCCAGCAATGTCCAAAGGGCAGTTTCAGGCGTACTCTCCAGTCCAGCTGGTGAATCTGGGCATTTTGAAGCAATGTTACAACTGCCTCATGTACACAGACAACCCTCTCCGCCTACCATCAAACACTAATACATGTGAGAGATGCAATTATACAGCCAAACTGGAGGCTAAGCTCTCTCAACCCAAGGCTGGATCAAACAGTCTAGAGGAGAAGGGAAATACTTGCATCACACCACCAGTCTCACATAGACCCATTAAACCAGAACCGGCAAAAAACACACATAAATACACAAAAATATACTCAGAGGCTCTAAATAAAAATCTGCAAAAGCAGCAGAGACCTCCAAAGCAGACATCCAAGCAACCTCCACCCCCCAACACAAACCATGAAACACATACTTCACAAAACCAGTGTGCCATGCAATCACAGCCCTTAAGGCAAAATAACATACCCAACATGCTAGTAATAGGTGACTCTATAGTCAGGCACACTGACGTCCCACTCACTAGGCTGAATAAGGAGAAGGTTACTGTTAACTGCCTGTTCGGTGCCAGGATCCGCAACATAACACAAGCACTAAGGTCACTCTAGAACAATTAAAATACGACTCTGTCATTGTCCATGTTGGTGTGAATGACCTGAGCCATAACTCCCTGGACTACATGAAAAGAGACATGGAAGAGCTCTCTGAGCTTGTAGCCCAGGCCGGTATGACCCTGACCCTGAGTAGCATCCTGCCCTCACCAAGAATGATACCACAGTATAAAGAAAAAATTATCAATTTCCACAATTAGCTAAGTTTCTGGTGTCATTCAAAGGGGATCCAGTGTCTGTCCACCTGGGATGACATGCTCAACAAGCCACGCTGCTTCGCTATACACGGCTTGCATCTGTCACCCTTAGGCTTTCAAATACTGGCCAAGGCTCTTACCACCCCCATAGTGCCTTTTTGGGCAAGGCTCAAAAGACAAACCCACTGCCATAAATAGCACAAGTAGCAAAAAACTGAGGGTAATGCTACTCAATGCCAGAAATCTAAACCTCAAAATGCATGCACTCGAGGCACTCCTCAGTATGGAGAAAATCGATATATGTGCAGTAACAGAAACATGGTTTAAGGCTCCAGAGATCACCCCAGCACTACCAGGCTACAACTCATACCATACATTTCGGCCACAGAACCCGGGCCGAAATACAAAAGGTGGGGGCATATCCATATTCATCAAGGATACCCACACCTCCAGGTTAGTGGCACAGCACAATGCTTCAGAGATCATCCACTTGCAATTAACAATGGGCAAAACTGCAATTCAAATTGTAGCATGCTACAGATCACCCACCATGTCCCAGGACCCCCATTCCACATTTCTGGAAACACTGGGAAATATAAAGGTCCTACCAAACACCCTAATATTGTGTGGTTTCAATTACCCAAACATTAATTGGGAGAACTACTCAAGTACTAACTCCCTTGCCCAACACTTCCTAGAATTTATAAATACAAACACCCTGGATCAGCTGGTCAACACTCTCACCAGAGGTGACAACATATTGGACCTGCTCATCACCAACATGGGCGACCAGTGCTCCACACTGGAGGTCAACCCCTCACTGGTTAGATCCGACCATAAACAAATCACTTTGGATATCCACATTCTTACCCCACCCCTGGATAAGGAAACCACCATGAAAAACTTTTCAAAAGCAAGTTTCATGTTACTTAAGACTGAGGTGGAAAGTTTCAAAGCCCCCATGGTAAAAGATAACATTGTCCAAGCTGCACAATCCTTTACTAATGCATTCTACGGGCACCTACAAGAATTCATGGATTGTGCTATCCCAAGCAAAACCAAGACTCCCTCCTCCAAGAAAAAGAAACCAGTCTGGTGGACCCCTGCCATAAACAAGCTATACAATAGAAAGAGGAAACTAGTACAGAAAAGAGTAAAATCCCAAGAAGGGAAGACATCCCTGATCAGTATCAGCAAGAAACTACAATCCCTCATAAAATCATCCAAGGCGAGTTTCGAAAGAAAAATTGCTAAGGACTCCAAAGATAACCACAAGGCATTATTTAGCTATGTCAAGAATCTAAGTGTCAATGCTCAGATCTGCTCGGAGTTAGTGCAGAATGGTACAAAATACACTGAACTGACCAATATTGCCAAGATTCTGGCAGACAGGTTCAGCGCAAACTTCAACCCCCTCTCACCCACAAAAGGGCCCATAACCATACCAAAAGAATGTAGAGCTCCTGAAATCACAGACACTCAGGTTAAAACACCCCTCTCCAAAGCTAAAAACACAGCATCAATGGGACTGGACGGAGTCCCAGGCTGTGTCCTACACGAGCTCAAAGATGAACTAACCCCTCACCTATATATACTGTTCAAGCTCAGCCTCTCCACATGTTACGTCCCCATAGAGTGGCGCACAGCAATGGTTATTCTACTCCGCAAAGGTGGAGCCACAACAGACCCCAGAAACTATCACCCTATAAGCCTGACTAGCTTGGTCTGCAAGGCTATGGAGTGCATCATCATAGAACTCATTAACAGAGACATTGGGAATCTAAAAAAACACTGGACCCTACCCAGTTCGGCTTTGTTAAGGGCAGATCATGCCTCCTAAACCTGGTGGACTTCTTTGAGACAGTTACCAAGGCTATAGACGAGGGAAAGGTGGTACACACAGCTAACCTAGACCTCGCAAAGGCCTTAGACACCATTCCCCATTCTGGCATTATAGACAAGCTCACCAGCCTGAACATAAACCCATACATCACAAGATGGGTTGCCAACTGGCTCACGGACAGAAATCATATGGTAAGAGTTGCTGGAGCTACGTCTGACTCTAAACCGGTTACAAGTGGCATTCCCCAGGGCTCAGCCCTAAGACCCCCTCCTATACTTCTCAGAGGTACAAGCAAGCACAGGAGGACTATGGCTGACCAAGTTCACAGACGACTGCAAACTAGGGGCTATAGTTGACTCTCTGGCTGACACAGACATCCTCCAAAAGGGTCTCACTGAGATGGACACCTGGTGTCACAATCATGGCCTCAAGCTAAATGCCAAAAAGTGCATAGTCATCCCCTTTGGAAAAAACAAAGTACCCACAAACTACCACATAGGTGGTAGTCCCCTAAATATGGAAGACGTAATAAGGGATCTGGGGACCCAAGTAGATAGTAAACTCTCCTTTGATAGTCACATTGCCAAAGTGGTTAGAAAATCCTTCTACATGGCACACCTTATCACAAAAGGGTTCACATCAAGATCAAAAGAGGTCATTGTGCTCCTATACTCATCGCTCATCAGACCCATCATAGAGTACAACGCCCCATTTGGGATGTATCTTACAAGACACCTGCAACAGCTGGAAAGACCACAGAAGTACCTCACCAAGAGGATCACTGGCCTCAAACAGATGCCCTATGCAGCTTGACTGAAGAAACTCCAGCTGTACTCGGTTGCATACCACCTACTCAGATGTGATCTCTGCCTGACATACAAGGCCATGTCCACCTAAAGAAAAGCTTATCCCCTTGAGCCACATGCTCTAGGGATCTAAACCTCACCACAACAATAAATAGGACATGCTGGAGGGATAGATTCCTGTCACAGAGACTCCCCATGCTTTGGAACAAGATTCCAATCTACATTAGGCAGAGCTCCTCGCTAACACTCTTCAAGAGAAACCTTGACGAGTTGATGGGAAACAGAAAGTTTACCCTGGGGATCACTTCAGTGGCTCTGCTAGACAGAGGCACAGGGAACTAATCTAAGGGGGCGGCGAAAGCCAACACAGTCTGGCTAGGCTTATAAATGCCTTTGGGCAGATAGCCTAGTACCTACCTATGAACCTATGAACAACGCTCTCCCCTTACCGCCCAATACTCAGACTTGTGAGAGATGTACTTATATATCCAAATTGGAAGCCATGCAGTCTCAAGCCAAGATCAAAATAGCTGGCCAAGAGGAGAAGGTCAACACCTGCACCACACCACATGCAACACATAGGCCTCCAGAACACCCACCATCACAGCTCTCACATAAAAACACAAACTACACACCCACCTTCACAGAGGCTCTCAATAGAAATCTACCCAAACAACAGAGACCTCCAAGGCAGAAATGCACTTGACCACCACAACACAGCACAAACCACAAGACACATAGCTCACCTACACAGTCTGTGCCTCAACCTAAGTCCTTAAGGCAAAGCAGCTTGCCCAATACACTAATCATAGGTGACTCAATAGTGAAGAACATTGATGTCCCACTCAGTAGTTTAAATAAGGACAAGTTAACAGTCAGCTGTCTATCAGGTGGCAGAATCTGGCACATAACACATGCACTCAGGTCACTCCACAACAAGTACAAGTATGACTCTGTCACTGTCCATGTGGATGTGAATGACCTGAGATGCACCTCTCTGGACTACATGAAAAGATACATGGAGAAGCTCTTGGACTATGTGGCCCAGGCAGGTATGATACTAGCCCTGAGCAACATCCTACCATCGCCCAGAATGATACCGCAGTATAAGCAGAAAATGATTGACTTCAACAACTGGCTAAGTTTCTGTTGTCATTCTAAGGGGATCCAGTATCTGTCTGCATGGGATGACATGATTGACAGACCTCGATTCTTTGCCAGAGATGGCCTGCATCTGTCACCCTGGGGTTTCCGGATACTGGCTAATGCTCTTGCCACCACTATAGTGCCTTTTTTAGGTAATGTCCCAAAAACCACATTACCACCATAACAGCTATAAATAAATGCAATCTGAGGGTCATGCTGCTCAATACTAGAAGTTTAAGTCTCAAGATCCACTTGCTTGAAGCACTCCTCAAAACGGAGAACATCAACATTTGTGCTGTAATGGAGACCTGGTTTAAAGCAGCAGAAAGCACCCCTGCACTGCCAGGCTATAACTCATTCCACACCTTTTGGCCCCAGAACATGGACTAAAGCTCCAAAGGTGGTGGCATATCCATATTCATAAAGGATATACACACCTCCAGAGTAATAGCCCAGCATAACACATCTGAGATACTTCTGGTACAACTAACATTGAGTAACACTGCGCTTCAGGTTATAGCCTGCTATAGGTCCCCAACCATGTCCCAAGACTATCACTCCATGTTCTTTAGCACCCTGTAAACTACTAGGGGTCAACCCAATACTCTCACACTAGGTGACTTCAACTACTCCTTCATCAACTGAGAAAACTACTCATGCACAATTACACTGGCCCAGCGCTTTCTGGAATTCATCAATTCCAATGCCTTGGACAAGCTCATTCTTAGCCCCACTAGAGGAAGCAACATCCTTGACCTAGTTATTACTAATATTGGCAACCGTTGCTGTATACCAATAGTCAGTTCTTCCCTGGTTAGCTCCAACCACAAACTAATCACCATGGAAAGCCACATCTCACCCAAACCCCCTGCAAAGGTAACCACCATATAAAACTTCTCCAAAGCTGACTTTGGGCTCCTAAAAACAGAGGTGGCTAACTTCACAGCACCCATATCAATGGAAAATAGATGCATGACTGCAGAAACACACAAATGCACTGTACAAGCATGTATATAAATGCATTGAACTAGCCATACCCAACAAAAGCAAGATGCTCTCCTCCAAAAAATGAAGCCAATATGGTGGTCCCCTGCCATTAATAAACTCTACAACAGAAAGAAGAAACTGTTGCAGAAAAAGGTGAAGTCCCAAGACTGGAAAAACTCCCTTATTAGCCTCAACAAAAAGTTGAGATCCCTCATCAAAACCTCTAAAGCCAGCTATGAAGGCAGAATTGTGGCAGACACTAAAACCAACCACAAAGCCTTCTACAGTTATATCAAGAATCTCCACGGCAATACCCAGAGTTACTGCACAATGGTACCTCCTATACTGAGCCAAGAGATATTGCCAATATACTGGCCGACAGATTCAGTGCCAACTTTACCCTCTCCCCCCCCAAAGGACCAGTCATAATACCGGAGGAATACCAGGCACCCAGCATTACTGCAGGACAGTTTAAAGCTGCATTGTCCAAGGCCAAGAATACATCTTCCATGGGACCTAACAATATCCCTGGATGTGTTCTACATGAACTACAAAGTGAACTGGCACCACAGCTGTGTGCCCTGTTCAATCACAGCCTCACCTCAGGCTTTGTCCCTACCAAATGACGCACTGCTGCAGTCATCCCTCTCCATAAAGGGGGAGCGGCTACAGACCCTGGAAATTATCGCCCCCTTAGCCTGACAAGTCTGATATGTAAGGCTATGGAGCGCATCATCATGGACCTAATTAACAAGGATATAGGGAATCTCCAAACTCTAGATCCTACGCAGTTTGGTTTTGTGAAAGGTAGATCATGCCTGCTCAACCTAGTTGACTTCTTTGAGTCAATCACCAGAGCTGTGGATGAGATGAGGGCAAGGCAGTTCATACAGCCTACCTTGATCTGGCCAAGGCAGTTCATACAGCCTACCTTGATCTGGCCAAGGCCTCTGATACCATTCCCCACTCAGGAATTATTGATAAACTCACCAAACTAGGCATCAACCTCTATATCACTAGGTGGGTTGCAAATTGGCTCACAGATAGAACCCACAGTGTGAAAGTAGCAGACACCAAGTCAGGCTGCCGACCAGTCATGAGTGGAGTCCCACAGGGATCAGTCCTGGGTCCTCTCCTGTTTAGCATCTACTTCTCAGAAGTCCAGGCCAACACAGAGGGACACTGACTGACCAAATTCACAGACAACTGTAAGCTGGGAGCCATTATTAACTCCCCAAGTGATGTAGACATCCTACAGAAAGGCCTCACTGAGACCAATGACTGGTGTCAAAACCATGGCCTTAAACTTAATGCCAAAAAATGTGTTGTCATCCCCTTTGAGAAAAACTCAGTTCCCACCGATTACCACATCAATGGGAGCCCACTGAACAGTGAAGGCATTATAAGAGATCTTAGGACACAGGTTGACAACAACTTCTCCGGCCACCACATTGCCACTGTGGTCAGAGAGTCCTTCTATGTGGCATATCTCATTACCAAGGGTTTTGCATCCAGGAAGAAACAGGTCATCATCTCTCTCTTTTCTTCCCTCATTAGGCCAATCACCGAGTATAATGTCTCATTTGTCATGTACCTTACTAGACACATGCAACAGCTGGAAAGGCCACAAAAGTACCTCACAAAGAGGATCCTAGGCCTTAAACACATGTCGTATATGGACAGACTCAAAAAACTCCAGCTATTCTCTGTCTCATATCATCTACTAAGAGGCGATCTCTGCTTGACTTACAAAGCCATGTCTGACCCAGCTCTGTTAAAAATGCTACATTTAAAGAAATCCAAATACCTCCACACCACACGCTCCAGAGACCTCAACCTCATTACCACAATCAATAGAACATGCTGGAGGGACAGGTTCATAACCCAGAGACTGCCCATGCTCTGGAATAGACTTCCCATACATGTCAAACAGAGCACCTCACTGGCCCTCTTCAAGAGAAATCTTGATGAGTGGATGGGAAATAGAAAGTTCACCCCGGGGATCACTCCAGTGGCTCTACTTGATAGAGGCACTGGGAACTAATGTTGGGTGGCACGATGCCAGGACACTTCTACAGGCTAGGCTTGTAAAGGCTCCAGGGCCATTAGCCTAGTACACACCTATGAACCTATGTGACAAGCCCCGTTGTCTTTAATCCATGACTGGCCCCAGCAATTACCAGTGTTAAGTCTAAGGAGGCAAGAAGTAGCTGGCAGACCCAGTACAGAAAGGGCACAAAGGCTGGGCCAGCAACCATGATCTGTGGGAGGGACAGTAAAAAGTAAAAAAGTCATAGACATTCAGAAGCCATGTAGATGAAACACTTGATGTCTTTATGGGGTCATTTGCATATATCTCTTGGGCCTTCGTTACAGGATGTTTAAGGTATCTCACAGTGAAAACCTTAGCTTGACTGAATTTTAAATGCAGTTTTTATCAAATGGTCTGTTTGTGCGTCCTTTCTGCCATTTTGCCATTTAGTGTATGTATGTATGTATGTATATATGTATGTATGTATATATATGTATATATATATATATATATATATATATATATATATATATATATATATGTATGTATGTATATATATATATATATATATATATATATATATAGACGCATAGATGTATGAGTATATGTTGATTTATCTAAAGGTACACAGTGATTGATAACATATTTCAAAAATCAGTATACTGATAAAACTCACAACATTGAAAAAAAATTATGGCAAAGGGGAAACAAACAGTCGCCTTGTGCAATCTGTTAAGCAAAATGCTACCAAGAAATTCAGATATTCTGTGTCTAAATAGTGTTGGTTTTGTTTTATCCTAAGGTCAGCTGTAGATTTGGGATTAAAGCTAGGGCAGGTTTTGGGTTAGCCCACATTAGTAAAGATGGGCGGGCAGAAGGGCTTCAACTCCCCATGTGCCATCATACCATTTCATACTAACCAAACTGTGCCCCTGACTTCAGCCCTTTCCTTAACACTACCACTAGACACCACACTCAGAAACGTACCATATACAGCAGCACATATGCAAAAAAGTCAGTCTGTGCCTTCACCTAGTCCTTATTTTAACTATAGAAAACTACAACCAAGAAACTTGAGAAACACAAAGGAAAGTAGGAGTCCACAAATCACAAATACCAAATCCACGAACGTTTATTTGTTAGCGCTTTCATGCACGACAAATACATGTACTTCTTCAGACATTTGAACTGACAAACACTAAAACTTTAAATAGCAGTGAATAATGACATCACAAAAACGTTAGGACCATTAAACAATTAATTGAATAATTGAACCTACTCCAATTGAATAAAATAAAGTGAAAAACATATAATACCAGAAAAATAACTAAAAACTTCAAATACATATATCATGTTACTTTAAATTCAACACTATTAATTTCTAAGTTAAAACTACACTTTCCCATACATCAACTAAAAAACATAATCTATATATAATATATAATATAAAACTATATATATCATAAACAATATATCCACAATTTATAAGAATAATATATAAAAATATATATATATAACTACATGTATAAATGTAACTATCAACGTTCCAAAGTTTATTTTAACTATAACTTGCAAACATTCACATATACAGTACCTTCCCTTTTATTCTGAAACTTTCATTATATCCAAAAATTTCTGAATTACAATCCAAACTCCACACTTAACTTACCTACATGCATTCAATCTTCCTTCTTTCAACACCTGCAACACTCAACAATCAGAACTCTTGATCAATTGCCAAAGCAGTTACTTTGCTATATATGGGTCCATCAATATATGATCAAAAAGTTGGTTTAATTGATACAGTAATAATCATCCTGATTGAATGGTTCCTATCTCATCACTGTGTAAGCAATATGTTTGTGTTTTTATTGGAGAACAGTTAGTTCAAGGAAGTTTCTCCCTTTCCCTGCTGTTATACCATCTCAGACTTCGTATATAAATACATGAATTGTATGCAGACACACACACACACACACACACACACACACACACACACACACACACACACACTCACATAGACGGAGAGATAGACCGACAGAGAGATAGGAAGATAGATAGATAGATAGATAGATAGATAGATAGATAGATAGATAGATAGATAGATAGATAGATAGATAGATAGATAGATAGATAGATAGATAGATAGATAGATAGATAGATAGATAGATAGATAGATAGATAGATAGATAGATAGATAGATGTATAGATGGACATAGCTATACACACATATATGGCATAGTCATGGAGGTGTTGGAGATACAGTCCTCCATGTGGAGATGCAACCCTTTGGATTCATTTTTTTTCTCCTGAGGCTACCTGCCATCAGTGGTACCTCCTGCCTCTGTCCTATTCACCAAATCTCCCTCCACTCCAAAAGGCACAGAAACCAGCTTTTTTCAACTTGTTTACCTTCAGAGGCTTTCACTTGTACCTAGCAAGGTATCCCTCTTAGCTTCAATTTTCCATTGCTTCGGTCTCCATCTGTCCTCCCATATAGTTTCTCACATCTTCGCTAATGACCTGTTGCATATAATCCATCATCTTTCAATTATCTAACAGCCCCCGGCACATACACAGCCCACCCTATGCCAGATTTTCATCCACTGCAAGTGCCTGTAGCATGTTCCTTGTTGCCATATAGAATTTTATGTCTGGCATTCTCGATCCATTATTATCTAAACTAGCTTCCTACCCTCTAAATAACTAAATGTACCACAAACATTCTGAATGTGATATATATCCTACTATCCCTTGGGGATAAACGCACATGTGGCAGTAAACACAACACCAAGCATAACACTAACACTATCATTCTCACAGCCTGTATCCTACCTATCAAGGTATTCATTTTTCCTGACCATTAGTCCAACAGCCCGTTATCTCTTTGTCTCAGCTTTATCCCGTTTGCATTCCCATTTTCCTCTACCAAGGGAACACCCTTACTCCTGCATATTCATCTGCTCATCCTGACACAGCACAGAAAGCTCCATTAATTCCCATGAGCCCCCTCCCACCTTAACTAATAATGATTTCTTAGGGTAAAAACCAGTAAGCTTATTTTTTATTTATTTATTTATATTTGTTAACTGTAGTTGAAAACTACTGATCCACATGGAACGTATTCAGACTTGGCTTTAGAGCACTTAGATTAAGTGACTTGCTCAGAATCATACAGTTGACAAATGGAGGCTGAGGGTGTCAGTCCCTGTACTTCAGAGGATGCAGTTTGTAACAGTTCATGGCTTCAATCCTTTGTGCTAACTATCTCATGACCAAATCATTCAAGGTAACATCCTCCAAAAAAAAAGCACATAGCTGCCTGTAAATTAGCTAGTACTATTATTCTCCCCTTTCATCTCACTCCTTTATTTAACTTCTTAATCTTCTTCTTCTTTCGGCTTTTCCCAGTTAGGGGTTGCCACAGAGGATCACTGGTCTGCTCATGAGTAGCAGTGGAGTTTTACAGTGTTGAGTTACCAGCCCAGCACCCAACCTTCCACAGAAGGCACACAGATGCATGCACTCACATCTAGGGCCAGTTTAGAGTGTCCAATCCACCTACAGCATGTCTTTGGATTGTCGGAGGAAACCCACACGACCAGAGAGAGGACATGTAGACTCTGCACAGAAGGCACCCCAGCCGAGGATCGAACCGGAGAACCTCTTGCTGTGAGGTGGGAATGCTAACTGCTGCACCACCGTGGCTGCCCGATTTAACTTCTTAATAATGTAGCATATTTCTCCATGAATAAAGGAAAGAGGGCAGTGATGAGGGATACTTTGTTCTTTCCCCTATCCCAATTCATTTGCATCTAACAAGCCCACATTAGTATTAACTCTAACCTTTGGATTTCTATGCACTGCTGTCATCACCTGTCAAATATGGCCCCCTACAATTTCCTCTGCAGTGTGGCACATAAAGTCTGAATTTACACAATCAAAAGATGACTACGTATTCATTAGGACTACCCATTCCATTTTCCACTTTGCTCCATTATCTGTAAGGTTCACAACAACCTATAATGGTCCATATATAATCTGCCTTTTACAAACCCTACCTGTTCTTGCTCTACAGATAATGGTATCACTTCCTCTAATCTAACTACAAAACAACTTCGCATCTGTACTGCATGGAGATATGGCTCTACAAATTACCGGATGTTCCCTCATTCCTTTCCCCTTATATAATAAGCTTTCCTTTTCCCTTATATAAGACTACCACTCTGCCATCCATATAGAGGATGGAGCACATACCCTTTCTAGAATATCATTAAAATTCTCACTTATGCTGCTACTCATACTCAGACCACAGACTTATAAAAATCTATTGCAACATGCCTGGCCCTCAAGCCTTTCCTGCCTTCCTGTGTGTTATTGTTAAAATCACTTCCCCATCCCAAATTCTCTATACAGTCTTTCCTTGTCCACTCTCCCAACTTATTCCTATCCAATTATTAGAAATTATGTATTTGGTGCCATCTGTATCTACACTATGCAGAAACATGTCTTGTCATATTTTTATCCATGTTCTATTCAACATTACTATCACTGTGCCTCTCCAGTTGCAAAACAAAAGTTATCAAATTGTCACTGTAACCTCTATCCAAGAGAATATTTCTTTGCTTAGACAATTTATCTCAGAGCTCTTCATCATCTGTGATCAACCAGAACAGTTTACTGCCTGCCCTTGTATATTAGTTTATTGAGTAATTGGAGAGGTGGAATATTAGCAATGGCATAAATTGCTTTAGGGAAGTGGAGTTTATAATTCTGAGTCAGATGATCATTCTGTTGTTTCAAGGCAATGAAATTCATGAACACAGAGAAACATTACCAGTGTAGGCAAATATTTACTGATCTGGAAAGACATCTTTTTTAAAGAATTTTGGCTGAAACATTATTTTTTCATGAGGAGCAAATCCAAGAAGATTACAGGAGCTTATTAACTGCTTTAGCCAAAGTGAATCTAAAGTGCCATTTGGGAAGATCTGAGTGGAGATCAATTTCATTATTGTCTGGGTATGAGACAATGGGTAGGAGTGGAAAATATGAAATGCTGTTTTAATATATTGGTGACATATTTCAAGGAAAGTGGTCTGGATTGTGAGGAAGGGGGTGGTCACAGTATGTGTTAGCTTTACCTAACAGATACAGAATTTTATCCCCGTAAGATTTTAAGGAATGCAGCATTGACTTCATCTGCATTGTAGACAGGTGGCCATCTGATTGTAGTGAGTAGCTAAAAAGGAGGATGTCTTTCCTGATTGTAAGCAACAATCCTTGACTAGTACTGGTGGGGGTTGCTTGTATTTCAGACATCACTAAGAGAAGGTAGGCTAGTGGTCACACATAGCACTTGGTGTTACAGACAGGAAAGTATGTATGTCAGGAATATTGGACAGAATGAGATAAAGAAGTTTGTTACTATGACTGTGGTAATTTGGATATATTGGTGCTGGTGTCTGAAGCCATCTGGTGGATTTTGTTGTATAGGGGACTTTAGATGTAGCTCTCCAGATAAGATAAAATTGTTTCCAGTAGAACTGATTGCTAAGGATTTCAACGCAGTCTCCTATTAAAAGTTCCAGACCTGATATTCAGAGTCTTGCAATTTAGAATAAAAATGTTTCTAATACTAAAACAGGAATTTTACACTTTTAAAGCACTCCTTTAATATGAGGGGGTCTGTTTCTCCCAACTCTGCTAACTTTGTACCTAACTCAGAGTTGATGTACCTCAGAGCCAGAGGACAGGAAATACTTTGAGTTGCTCACTGCCTAACACTAATCATAGTCATTCATATTTGCTTTAACAGTCTTATATGTCTGTTAAATGCATTTAATTTCCTTTGAATTACATTCAAGAGCCACCCCAGAAAGAGTTAGGGCTACTGACTGAAAACTACGTTGGTATATATGCTTCAGAGATGAAGAATGTCTTCATCCCACCCAAACTGAGACTGAGTACTACCCAGCCATGGACAGAGTCATCCTGGCAGCTAGACATAGACAACTGTGTGGCATGCAATGACATATAACACAGAAATGTCATATCTGTAAATAAATTAACATCAGTAAAGCATAAGCCACCATGTGGCCTGGTAGATCAACAATGCTGAATGCTTGCTCTAGGAAATACTGTATGCTAGAACATGAAGGAAAATGATATAAAATACTAGATGAGGGCTGTAAAATGTTTTCTTTCAGACAGACAGTATTTTAGAAATAAAGATAGTTTTAATGGACCTAGAAATTTTCCATTGGGAGTATAGAAAACTTCCATTTGTGTAGTACATTTAAAATGGTATATATAAAGCTTTCATATTTTGCATTCCTTATTTGCTGGGGCTGAGAATTGATATATTTTAAAATGTAAGTGACTTTATCTGAAACTTGCCATTGAGAGAGCTTCTGTTGGTGCACAGTCAGTATGAAGTGACATAAACATATAATTAATAGTGAGGCCAGTTGTATTAGGCAAATGATCAATATGCTGTCATTGATGTCTAAAGGAAAAATCTGGTTGACTGAGAACACAGAAGTCATCCACAAAAATGTTTTTTCTTATGGGGAACTTTGAAAGGGATAAGGTGCATTGTACTACAGTATCCATGACTACAGAATATGATAATTGGGAAAAGTGGACAGCCTTGAATGGTTCTAAAAACTGGTATATTGGATGATATAACTAGATTTAATTTAACATATGCATAGGAACTTCTATATAGATTGCTGAGTTTATCATTCCAAATTCAGGGAACTCCAGGGAATAGGATCATAGGATCATACGTACTTACTAGGCTACTGATCTGTGAAGATCTTAATAAGCCTAGCCTTACATTCCCATGGCAGTTATTAGCTCTTATATTTTGCATACATATAACTCAGAACAATGATGTCTTGTGATATTTACTTGTTGCCCCTATCCATGAGAAACATGGGTACTAAACCTGGGTTGAATTTGCAGTTTGTCATCCATTCATCCAAACTGCATTTTAATAGAGTAAGATAAATTCTTCAATTTATGTGGAGTAGGAGATGCTTCCCCACAAGAGGTATTCCCTGTGATACATACATGTTCTATTTATGTCAGGAATGACACTAAGATCTCATGAGCTGGTTTTAAAGCTGCAAATGGACTTTTCAATGTGTAATATGTCTAACAGGATAAGGTTTGTTGAGGTTGTATACCTGAGGCAGAAGTTGTCTCTTAGTAATCTGTATGATACCAAGAAGAGGGGCACAGCTTTGAAATGGTCTACATAGTTTTGGTAATTTAGGCCCTTGATTTTTGTCACAAGTGTTTGGAACAGTACATAATGAATGGTGCATTATATTTTATGATCAATATGATGAGGGCCAAGTACAGTGAATGGTTATATCCTTGGACCTGGACACTGCATTTTTAGATACATGCTGTGCAATCAAAAAGGACTTCTTTACAATAGTGGATGCATGGTGATCCAAGGGCAGATTGCAGCTGTCAAAGGTTCCCTGATCCCTGACTATGGGATAAACTTCCAGAGATGCATTGTCTATGTGATAGTTGTAATGGAAGTCATAGTTGCAAATTGATATAGTTATATATTTCTTGGCCTTTAGCTTTAGTTCATGGATTTGACATTAGCTATTTGTTTGGGAAAGTCTTTTTTGGATAATTTTCATGTTCTCTGGGGAAGTTCATGATGGCAGTAAGTTTACAGTCATTTGCAAACTTGGTTGTCCATAAGTCCTTAACATTTGCTTTGATCTCATGAAGTAAATGTCAAAGAAAAGTGGCACTGAAAAACTGAACCCTGGGGTACATCACTAGTGACAGGTTTCAATAATATTTTGTTTGTATTGCAGCATCATTCTTGGTGATGGTAGACTATACTCAAGGATACGTTCATACCTGCCTCAGACATATATTCCGAGAGCTCCATCATGTCCATCTTCATATAGTCCAGGTAGGTACATCTCAAATCGTTTATACCCACATGCATTATAACTGTGTCATATGTGCACTTGTAGTGAAAAGACTTGTGTGTATGTGTGATGTGGTTAATCCTGGCCTCTGATAGTCTATTCGCCATGACGCTTTCTTGCTCAGCCTGGTGAGTTGTGCACTGGGTGTGTCTCACAATGGAGTCAACTATTATTAGGATATCAGTATGTGTGGAGATTTGCCTTATGGTCTTTTGAACTATATAAGTGTAACTCTTAAATGTACATTTCTTGGTGGGTGCTTCCAGTGTTGTATGCTTGTGAGGTTGCTGAAGGTATGTGTTTCATATGTTACATTTTGGGGGCCTTTGGGGTTTATGTAAGTTAACTTTAAAGAGCCTCAAGTCTATATAGGTCTATGAGTTTGGTCTGAGCTGGATGTGATTGGTTTAACGTGATGTTGCACGCTACTGACAACCTGTATATTATTTGTCGTGGTTTCGTGTGAGATCTTTGCCTTTAAAAACATTATAAAACTACATCTCTCACACACTGTCAGGTTCTTTAAATGACTGGCAGTCATCAGTAAACATGAGACAATTGCTACATTATCACAGGATGCCCATTTCAATCAAGCTGGCTACAGAGATAGTTGTAAAGTGCAAATTCATGATTGCAGTTGCTCACTAATGTGGGCTGAAAAGGAAGTAGCACCTATGAGGTTTGGATTTGTTTTACTGGAGATGCTATCTGTCTGGTAGTGGAAATGCTGCTTGTAACTGAAGGTATGGTCTATCTCATAATGGAGATAGTGCTGGTCTTACATCTGCACACAGCTAAGAGTCAGCGATGCTTTGCTCCTTCTCTAACCAGAAGCAAATGAGTAGCATTAATCCCAAGCTGATTCCTACGAAGCATTTTCTAGGCTCTTCAGTGATTTACGGCCTAATCCCAGATTTTACAGATTTTAAAAGTTAAATGGAAGAAAGTGAATAATACTCTGAATATTGCAGTATGCACTATATGAGTAAGATGATATGAAACAAAGGCTAGCTTAGGTTTTAAGAGTCAAGGTGAAGTCCTTCCCAGTCGATCTCTCCATGCCCAGAAAAATGAACAGATGCGATGAGACTGAATGAAGAAATCAATTTACAGCACAGCCTCCAAGTTTAAAAGCACAACACAGGCTGCATGGTTGGTTGGAAAAAATCCAGTGCAGTCGCACAACAGCAGCAGTCTTACATCATTTGCAGCTTAATAAAACTGCAGGTAGTTACCCTAAATAAGAGATCTTAATTCTCAGCTCATTACACTCATTAGCTAGATTTAATTCCTTTTCAATTAATGAATCAAGAAAGATTTATTTTCTAACTGACCCAGGCCAAGAATGTTAAAAATGCAAGGAAAAAAACTTTAAGTTAAAACAAATTTTAAAATAAACATACTGTAATATAATAGGAACAAAAATATTAAAAAACATGAATATACTCAAACCTTAAAGAAATTAATCCAGTCTAAAACACAATGAAGTCACACCCAAGCAGCAGTCTCACAGCACTTGCAGCTAAATAAGGTTACAACTAAATGTCAAGCAAATACAGTACAATAACAGAATATTCTGTGTCTTGAGTCATTACATAACACCACACCAAAATCACTTAGTTTAGGAATTTGAAAATAAGAACCTTATAAAAAATAAACAGTGTTAACAACACAAATTAAAATCACACCGAAAGTAACAAACTTTCATGCTAAGGTTTGCTTCATCAAGTAATTTCAGGAAATGTGTCAGATTTGCTTACTGCCTAAACTAATAGTTAGCAGGTGATCCTTACATAGAAAATTTGATAAAAATAAAAAAGGCCTGCCGCCACAGAGGAATAAAACTCTTGAGTATTAGAACTGGGGAGGGTAGGAAAATGACAATGTGCAACCAACACCACCTTATCCGACACCTAGTGGAGGTCGTTATTATGCCAACTAAACTGTATTTGGTCATATACCAACATGCTGTAGGATAAATCCATGCTCATAAGTACATGTAGGCCAACTGGCTTAGTATTGTATGAGACAGTGCTGGTGGGGGTGTCTCAGGGAATTAGGAAAAAAAACTTAAAGGCTATTTTTGTTACCTGTACCCCATTTGGGGTATGTTTCACTAACCATATCAAACAATTAAAAAGCCCAGGAAAGTTCTTAATCAAAAAGATAACAGGCCTGAAGTCCTGGAGCTACCAAGAGAGGCTGGAAAATATATTCCTTTATACAGTGTTTTGCAGTTTTTTGAGGAGAGATCTCTGCCTCATTTACTGCACCTGTTCCTCCACTGTTAGTAGAAATAGGGAACTAAATCTTTACCACCAAATAAATAAAACATGATGCAGGGACAGGTATATAACCCAGTGCCTCCCAAACCTCTGGAATAAAATCCTCTTGCATGTTTAGCAGAGAGACTCATTGTCATCCTTTAAGCATAACCTAGATGACTGGAGGGTTATCAACAAATTTACTCCAAGACTGACCAGTATGGTCCTCCTGGAGACAGGAGACACTTCCTGATGGATAGTACTGGCAAAGCAAGTGTGGTCATGAGACTCAGTGACCTTGGAATATGTATGATATATGATAGACCACACATCCCAGAACCTTATGCAATTAAGAAATGCTTGCCACTGTGCTGCAACCTGCTATATGCAATTGGTACCTGGAAGAAGTCAAGTACACAGCAGGTACATAAATGAAGCATCCATGACTATATCCATGATTCATGACGAACAAAGAAATGGGAAGACTTTGTGGGATAACAAGTGTGGTCTACCTGCACTTACAAACTCCAAACATCTTCAAATCTTACATAAAAGCAATGCGCTGCTCTACCTAGTAAAACAAAGCAATATCACAGCATAGCAGCCCTGGGTAATGATAATTAATGTCCGTAGTTCTGCGAGCATAGACTCCTTTAATGCAGAGTGAATTCCACAAAGTACTGATTATACAACTTGAGTGTATTCTTCATTTCTGTCATTTACCATATATTCATAGACATGCCATAGTATTGGCATCTGTTTCATCTATATAATATGCTTTGCAAAAATTAGGTTGACTGATGGAAAACTTAAAGATATATTTTATGTGTTTTGTGTGAGAAATTGAAAGTGAGTCAAAGGCAAATGGAAAATGGTAACGTACTCTTTAACATGTATTTTCTTTTTTTTTTTTTTTGGTTTGTGGTATGATTTGCTAAGCATCTCAAAAGAAAGCGTAGTTTACTTGACTTTTGGTAATTCTGTGTATTTCTTTAACCAAAGAGTCTTTACCATGTAGATTGTCTTTGTACTTTATCCACTGCTGCAAGACAATGAAGTTAGAAGATTCAAGCCTCCCTAAGGAAAAAAAAACATTGTTTGTAATAGTTTTGTTTGGAGTTGTGACAAAACTGTGAATATAGGAATCCATCTCTTCCCTATCCATAGTGTCTTGGCTGTGGAGATTCAGTTCTGATGTTTCTATGCAGATATAAGTTATATGTTTCTGAATGGGTTTTGAACAGTTCATTGCCACTCGTTAAATGTAAGGGGTATAAGAAGGTTGGAAATTTGCATTTTGATACTCTTCTGATTCACTTTTTTTTCCCAAAATACTATAGGCAAGAAGATTCAGCAAATTCCTAAGACAGTAAAAACACAAGTTTGCAAGTATTGGCTGCCATGATAACTATTTACTTTGCAGTAAAAAACAATAATTAAATGTAAGTAACTGCAGATGGTTCACAAAATTGAGCTGCAGTCCACATTGCAAAGAGATTAGCTGTACAAGCCCAAAATAATGGATAATGTGTTGAGACAAAAACCTTTCATTATATGACATTTAAGAAAAACGTGGAAATGTAATGAAAGACCCTCACAAAGGAGAGAAAATGCAAAAGAAGATGGAAGATGTAATTCAAAGGATATCAAAGTAAGAAATAATGATCTGAATGAATTGAATTAAATGAGTCAGGTGGTTATTGAAATACCATCTGATTTTCCATTCCTTAAATAAAATGAAAAAAGCAAAAGAAAAAAGATAAAAACAATGCTGTACCTAGATGATCTAATATGAACTGTTACACCACAGGTGGGCACATTATTAGACGTAAGATGTCAGCCCACTCAAATGGCAAGCATTGCATATAGTATGTTGTAAATCTGTGGCAAAATGAGATTACTTTCATTATTATTGAGAACTATGTTTAACTGTTCGACCATCAGTAGGCAAAGCATATTCAGAAATAAGCCTGACTCCATGATTCATTGAAGGACTCCCAAGTATGTCCCAGGCAAACCGTCATTCAACTATTGTCCCTGGTACCGGAGGAAGCAGGCAGATAGGGGAAGGAGTAAAGTTGTATGTTACACTTTCATATTCCATGGGGGAGAGAGTGGGTGTGCACATCCAGGGGCACACTGGGTGATGTTAAATTCCTGGTGGAGACCAGGAAGCTCACTGGTAATACCTTGGTGGGGGGGGGTGAGCGAAGGATGTCTGGAGGTTAATTCTCCTTCCACAAGTGAGGGGGATGTCCCCTGCTGCCATCCCATTGACATGCCCCATTAATGGTGGGGTACACAAAGATGAAAACCTTGAACAACCATTGATGGCTGTCTGAATGATGGCCCCTCCCAGCTGATTGGTTGTGGATGTGACTAATGATCAACAGTTGGCATGGGCAAAGAATGGGAAAATATATTCAAGATGAAATCATCATCAATCCCCTTTTTTCACAATTTTACACAGTGGTCAGGTATTGTGTCAAATTTTGCAACTACTCTTAATTCAGAGCCACTCTCCCACCTTCTTCAATAGTTATAGTTTCATAGTTTCATAGTTTAGTACTAGGCTATCTGCCCTGAGGCATTTGTAAGCCTAGCCATAGTGATGTGGCTTTTGCCACCCCATAAAATGGGTCAAAAATGTACAGAATAAATTTAGAATACTGTGCCTCTGTCTAGTGGTGACACAATGAAGGTCCCCTTATATAATAGAATTAGTTTACTGTGCCCCTGTCTAGCAGTGACACAGATGTGACCCCTGGGGTAAACTTACGATCTCCCATCCACTCATCAAGATTTCTCTTGAAGAGAGTCAGTGAGGGGCTTTGCCTAATAAGAACTGGGATCTTGTTCCAAAGCATGGGAAGCCTCTGGGTTATGAATCTATCCCTCCAGCATGTCCTATTCATACTTGTGCCGAGGTTTAAGTCTTTAGCTCTCGTGGTCCTAATGGATTTGGATTTTTTGAGGTGGAGCATGTCCATCAGATCCTGATTGGACATGGCCTTGTACGTCAGGCAGAGATCACCTCTAAGCAGGCGGTATGCTACTGAATAGAGCTGAAGTTTCTTTAGTCTGGCAGAATAAGACATATGTTGGAGACCCTTGATCCTCTTGGTGAGGTACTTTTGTGGTCTCTCCAGCTGTTGCAAATGCCGGGTGAGGTACATACCAAATGGGGCATTGTACTCAATCATGGGTCTGATGAGGGAGGAGTATAGGGGTACAATGACATCCTTGGATCTGGATGTGAATCCCTTCATGATGAGGTGTGCAAGGTAGAATGTTTTTCTAACCACTTTGGCAACGTGGGTGTCAAATGAGAGGTCGCTGTCGACTTGCGTCCCTAGGTCTCTGATTACTTTTTCCATACTCAGTGGGTTGCTGTCTATGTGATAATTTGTGGGTACTTTGTTTTTCCCAAAGGGGATGACTATATATTTTTTGGCATTTAGTTTAAGGCCGTGACTCCGGCACCAGTTGTCCGTTTCTGTGAGGCCTTTTTGTAGGATGTATGTGTCCGCTGGTGTATCGACTATGGCACCTAGTTTGCAGTCATCTGCGAACTTTGTCAGCCACAACCCTCCCATGTTTGCTTTAACATCTGAGAAATAAATGCCGAACAAGAGGGGTCCCAGGACAGATCCCTGTGGGACACCACTTGTGACTGGCTTTGAGTCTGACATTGCTCCAGCGATTTTAACTTTATGGTTTCTGTCCTTTAGCCAGTTTGCAACCCATCTAGTGACATAAGGGTTTACGTTTAAGCTGTTAAGCTTATCTATGATGCCTGAGTGGGGTATTGTGTCGAAGGCCTTAGCCAAGTCCAGGTAGGCTGTATGGACTGCTTTGCCCTCATCAATGGCTCTAGTGACTGTTTCGAAAAAGTCAACCAGGTTCAAAAGGCAGGATCTGCCCTTTACAAAGCCGAACTGGGTGGGGTCAAGTGTCTGTAGGTCTCCTATGTCTCTGTTTATGAGTTCCATAATGATTCTTTCCATAGCTTTGCAGACCAGGCTGGTTAAGCTTATGGGGCGGTAGTTCCCAGGATCTGTAGAGGTACCCCCTTTGTGGAGTGGGACCACCATTGCTGTACGCCAGTGTTCAGGTACATATCCTGTAGTAAGGCTAAGGTTAAATAGCATTTTTATGTGCGGGTTTAGCTCCTCTTGGAGTTCACGTAGCACGCAACCCGGGATACCGTCAGGTCCCATTGATGCTGTGTTTTAGCTTTGTTTAGGGCGGTTCTCACTTGGACATCTGAGATGACAGGGAGATTACATTCAGCTGGGATAAGTATTTCTTCTTTTGGGGGTGAGGGAGGGGAGAAATTTGCACTGAACCTGTCAGCCAGAATGTTGGCAATATCTGTGGGCTCAGTGTATTTTTTGTTGTTGTGAACTAACTCTGAGCATATCTGAGGGTTTCTGCCCAGGTTTCTAACATAGCTGAAGAAGGCTTTGTGGTTATCTTTAGTGTCCTTAGCGATTTTTCTCTCAAAGTTGGCCTTGGATGTTTTTATGAGAGAACGTAGTTTTCTGCTAATGTTGATCAGAGATGTCTTCCCTTTATGGGATTTTGCTCTGACGTGCAGTAGCTTCCTTCTTTTGTTATACAGTTTGTTAATGGCTGAGGTCCACCAGACAGGGTGCTTGCCTTTGGTGGAGAGGGACTTGGATTTATTTGGGATTGCATGATCCATGCATTCTTGGAGATGTCCATAGAAAGCATTTGTGAAGGATTCGGCATTGTGGAATGTGGTATCCACTGGCTCAGTGGGCTTAAAGTATAACATCTCAGTCTTAAGAAGAGTGAAGTCTGCTTTTGAGAAGTTTTTCACTGTGGTCTTTTGTGCTGGGGGTGGAGGTGGGATATGTATAGCCAGGGTGATTAGTTTGTGGTCAGATCTCACTAGTGAGGGGTATACCTCCGGTGTGGAGCATTTTGTCCCCATGTTTGTGATGATCAGGTCTAGTATATTATCTCCCCTAGTGGGAGAGGTGACTAGTTGTTCCAGTGCATTTGAGTTTATGAATTCCAGGAACCTTTGGGCTAGGGTATTAGGGCTAGAATAATGTACCCAATCTATGTTTGGGTAGTTGAAGTCTCCCAGTATGATGGTATTTTATGATGCATTCATATCCTCCAATGTCTTCAGGAAGGCTGAGTGGGGTTCCTGAGATTGGGAGGGTGGTCTGTAATATGCTACCAGTTGTATAGCAGTTTTGCCTATGGTTAGTTGCACCTGTATGGACTCTGATGCTTCATGTGTTGCTACTAACCTGGAGGTGTGGGTGTCCTTGATGAATATGGACACTCCCCCTCCCTTTGTGGTTCAGCCAGGGTTTGGGGGCCAAAAAGCATGATACAAGGTATAGCCTGGTAGTGCTGGGGTGCTCTCAGGAGCCTTGAACCAGGTTTCAGTTACTGCACAGACGTCGATGTTCTCCATGCTGAGGAGTGCATCGAGTGCCTGCATCTTGAGATTTAGACTTCTGGCGTTGAGCAGCATTACCCTTAGTTTTTTTCCATTTCTGTTTTCTAAGGAGGTCGGTTTGTCTTTTGAGCCTTGCCTAAAAAAGGCACTATGGGGGTAGCAAGAGCCTTAGCCAATATCCGGACGCCCAGTGGTGACAGGTGTAAGCCATCCCTTGCGAAGCAGCGTGGCTTGTCCAACATGTCATCCCAGGCAGACAGACATTGGATCCCCTTAGAATGACACCAGTACTTGAGCCAATTATTAAAGCGATCATCTTGTCTTTGTATTGTGGCATCATTCTTGGTGAGGTCAAGATGCTGCTCAGGGTCAGGGTCATACCAGCCTGGGCTACATAATCGGAGAGCTCCTCTATGTCTCTTTTCATGTAGTCCAGGGAGGTACGTCTCAGGTCATTCACGCCAGCATGGACAATGACGGAGTCATATTTGTACTTGCTTTGGAGAGACTTAAGTGTGTGTGTTATGTGGTGGATCCTAGCTCCCGATAGGCAGCTCACAGTCACCTTCTCCTTGTTCAGCCTGGTCAGCGGGACATCGGTTTATCTGACTATAGAGTCACCTATTACTAGTGTATCAGGCATGGTGTTTGGCCTTAAGGGCTGTGATTGGTTGACACACTGATTTATTGAAGTATGTGTTGCATGTGTTTTGTTTTGAGGTGGTGGATTTTTGGATGTCTGCTTTGGGAGCCTCTGTTGTTTTGGTAAGATTTTATTAGAGCCTCCGAGTATGTCTTTGTGTTTTTATGTGTTTGGTTTGCAGTTGTGGTAGGTCTATGTGGAACTGGGATTGTTGTGTGTGTGGTTACCATCTCCTCCTGTCTGGTCATGCCAGCCCTAAGTTGAGAGAGTTCAGCCTCCAGTTTGGCTATATAGTTGCATCTCTCACATGTATTTGTGTTTGTTGGGAGGAGGAGAGGGTTGTCTGTGTACATGAGACAATTGTAGCATTGTCTCAAGATACCCAGATTGACCAGCTGAACTGGAGAGGACACCAGTAATCTACCACTCGACATGCTAGAACAGTATAAGAGAGTGCTGTGCCTTTAAGGGAAGTGGATATTCACAGGGGTGGTAGGTAGATGTAGTGCTTTACTTAGTACGAGAGTGCTTACTTAGTAGAGAAGTATTGAGAACAAGTGCTAGGCTTATAATATAGTGAGTAGTCTGATTATACTAAGAGTAGAGCTTCCTTAAGGGAAAATTTGAAGAGCAGACTTGGCGGAGCCAGAAGAAGTTTAACCTTGTTTAACTGGTGCTGCGCTATGCGCACAATCGCGGATTTTAAACAGGGAACTACAAAAGAGCTAGAAAACAGCTAGAAATGGTCCAAAACAACCAATTACTACAGCTCTTGTGCTGAGGTCACTTCCTACAGGGACAGGTAGGCTGCTCAAGGCTCCCCACTCCCACTGTTGAGCAAAGAAACTTCCTTCTATCCAAGTAAGGTAATGGACAACACACGAACTACACCACAGCCCAGAATACAGCAATGCCTGTAAACTGGTCTAAACTAGTCGAGGAGAGGCGGGAAAACAAGGATTATTTTTTTTGTTTTTTTGTTTTTTTGATAGAAACACACAGAAAATGCAGAAACAGTGATAAATCAGTTACACAGGCTAGCACACTTTAGTGGGCAGCCTCAACAGTTAAATTAAACAAACAAACAAACTTTCGATCAAATTCGACTAAAAGTAACTTTAAGTGCAGATTTTAAAATAATGCAGCAAACAGCTAAAAAACAGTTTAAACTTGTTCAGGGTAAGCTACAGAAGCTATTCCAAGTGACAAAAAAGCAAAGATACTTAAATCCAGAAAGTAGTCACTTTTCTGAGTTCTCTGTAGCTAGAACCACTCTGCAGGACCACGAGGAGCTTGTCTGAGCAGTATAGCCAGAAAAAAACGCCCAGAGGTGGATTTTAAACAGGGAACTACAAAAGAGCTAGAAATGGTCCAAAACAACCAATTACTACAGCTCTTGTGCTGAGATCACTTCCTACAGGGACAGGTAGGCTGCTCAAGGCTCCCCACTCCCACTGGTGAGCAAAGAAACTTCCTTCTATCCAAGTAAGGTAATGGACAACACAAGAACTACACCACAGCCCAGAATACAGCAATGCCTGTAAACTGGTCTAAACTAGTCGAGGAGGCGGAAAACAAGGATTTTTTTTTGTTTTTGTGATAGAAACACACAGAAAATGCAGAAACAGTGATAAATCAGTTACACAGGCTAGCACACTTTAGTGGGCAGCCTCAACAGTTAAATTAAACAAACAAACAAACAAACTTTCGATCAAATTCGACTAAAAAGTAACTTTAAGTGCAGATTTTAAAATAATGCAGCAAACAGCTAAAAAACAGTTTAAGCTTGTTCAGGGTAAGCTACAGAAGCTATTCCAAGTGAAAAAAAAACAAAGATACTTAAATCCAGAAAGTAGTCACCTATCTGCCTACCTCAGGTCTTCTCTCATAAAACCCATTATTTTATTTGTATTTGTTGACCAAAGTAGAGCATTGATATGGACCTTTATCACTCTCAGCACTGGAGCACTGTCTGGCTAATTAACGTTTTATTTTTATTTATTTATTTAACATTTGTTTACTGGGAAAGTCCAACTTGGAACTAAGCCAATTTTCAGAGGAGGCTCAGGTAGAAATGCTCCAGATGCATGTCTTTGTAACGTGGGAGGAAATCAGAGAACCTGGAGAAAACCCACACAAATGCAGGGAGGACATGCAGACTCCAAACAGAAGATGCCCCAGCCAAGAATCAAACTGGAGAACCTTTTGCTGTGACGGACAATGCTATCACTGCACCACTGCACCGTTCAGAGCCAACTTGTTCAGAGTCACACAGGAAATGAAGGCTGAGGACCACTGAGCAAGAGGAAACAGCTTGTTAACAGCTCCTTAATCCTCTCTGCCAAATGTCAGACAATTCATGTCTAATTATATAATTAGACAATTCATCTCAGTCCTGCATTATATAGTAACAGCTGAGTGTTAAATATTTTATTATAAATGGAGAGGCAATAACTGGTTCAGTGCTGTATGCATTAGGAAGCATAACAGTGCTTACAAAACATATAACTGGTTGAGAAATAAGGTATGCACAAAGTTTTTATAGTGTGTGTGTGTGTGTGTGTGTGTGTGTGTGTGTGTGTGTGTGTGTGTGTGTGTGTGCATGCCTATATGTGTGTGTATGCCTATGTGTGTTTTCTGCAAACGCTAACAGCTGTTCTTACAGAGGCTCTCTCTTCAACTCATTCAGTGCACACTCTATTCCACCAGGTGTTGATACTGTGAATATGAATTTGCTGTGACCTTATTTAAGAATGCAGGAACACAACTGCCCCATGCCCCCATTCATTCATCACTGTCACTGTTATGTTTTCCTTTCCTCAGTTTCTTTTTCTGGACACAACACCTGGATACCTTATCTTAGCAACTATATATCAACATAAAACTTTAAGAGAGAAAATATTATGCAAGCTTTGTCTGCTATAATTAACTGTGTAATTATGTATTTACTTTACAAATTCACAGAGTAACTGTATCAAATGTACTATAAAAAGTATGCTATATCTTAGGTTAAAATAACGTTACAGATTTTGTATTACATGTATCACTAAGACGTGCAATACTACAAAGTTAAGTTTCTACATAGTTTGCGCTATGGATGGTGACCAGTTTATAAAGACCAAAATCACCTCTGTTGCTTATAAGCATATGTCAAGATAAATCACATCCCACTAATAAAGATAAAAGTTCCCACTGCCATAAAATATGATACCTTGTTGAAAAAATAATCCCAGTATGACAAGACTCTGCATCACATTCAAGTATTGGTTTTGTTTTTGCAGCCTATGTAATAAGACAAATTACTCTAAATATAATAAAAAAAAAAAAGGAAAAATTCAGATATTTTCAAATGCTATTAGACTTAATATATCACTGATATCATATGCATGGTAGGAATGTAACTTGCTTCATCCCAGAAGAAATGCCATCACAAGTTGTGCACGAGACAAGTTTTACCAAAGGGAAGCTTAATTATTTTCTGTTTTTTTGTTTTATGCTTACTCTCCATAAAATGTATTGCATTTATGTAGTATAAAGACATGTCTAGGAAAATGGTGTAACTATGTATGAGACATTTTTTGGTGGGATCATTCATCTATGTTTTTGCTGCCAAATTCCTTAAAGTCAAAAGTAAACATAGTCCTGATAACTTATAAACATCTAGAATGTTAACTGCCATAGAAGAATTTCTGCTCATCATGCATATACATAAAAACTGTAAAGCTGGTACCCCTGTGAAAATGTCGCATATCAGTTGTATAATGAAACACAGAGTAAGGTCTCACAACTTTTTTATGCTTGAATAAAAGATAATTGGACATAAATACTTTAACTTGGAGTAAAAATTAGCCAACAATCTTTCTATAGCTTTATTAAGGGGAACACTATATCATTAAAAAATATATAATTAGTACCAGGAAGTATGCAAATAGAAAATAAGCTGCACGTTTCAGTCTTTTGTACAGTGATGTAACTTGCTGATGCTATAGTAATGACCCTCTGCACAGGGCTTGGTATGGTTATCTTGTTGATGCTGTGTCTTAACACATTACCATGCACGAGATCTACATTATCTCTGTAGCTCCCAAACAACATGCATACTACTAGCAATTTCCATGCTGTTAATGAGAGCTAAACCATCTTTGTACCTGCTTGCAAATAGATAATACTTGCAGTTCTGCATTTGATGGACAGGTGATACCATACCACAGGACCAGGAATTGTTTGCCTTAATTAGATTTGGTAGGTATTGCTTTTAGCTGAAGTTATGCTTCCCCATCAGATATCCATAGAACACTAGGAAGTTGCATATATGCACACTTCCTTCAATGGGCACAGAAACTTAACACCATCCTCAATGTGAAAATCAGTGGAATTAAAAGCTGTCTATAAGTGGCAACATTTATCACATTTATGTTGATATCACTGCTAAAAGTAGCGCCATGACTGGAAATGCATGCAGAAAAAGCAGCTTGAGAAGCTTATGGTTCAGTGTACCTTTTTGTTTAAGTTTTGCCAGCTCGACCATCTAATTTACCAAGAAGGTCTGTTTGTGGATAAGTGGGCATGGCTAATGAATTTACAATCTGCAGATGTAGGACCAGTACACAAAAAAGACAGTGCAGCCACAAACAAGGACTTGCACAATCACACAGACACTGATTTACACCACTGCAAAAGAGAGTAATTTCCACAGTGGCAGAGGCGAGTCACAAAGTCACAAAGACAATGATGTGTTCAGTTACAGTGAATATGATTTACACATCTGCAGAGGTAGCATTTCAGAAATTAATAGGTTCCTATGTTCATAGGAGACTACTTGGCTAATGGCTCAAGAGCCCTTACAAGCCCAGCCAGTTTTGCCCAGATTTTACCCAATCTTCTATCTCTAAGGGAAAGATAACAAGGGTCAGCAAGTAGGGTTTTGACTATTTTTACAGACTACCTCTGTCCATAATGGAAATGGGCACCACCCCTGGAGTGAATTTGTAATTTCCCATCCACTGGTCCAGATTGTTCTTGAAGATGGTTAGGGAAGGACTCTGCTTCATGTGAATAAGAAGCCTATTCCAGAAGAGGGGTGATCTCTGGGACACACATCAATCTCTCCAGCATGATCGATTTATGTCAGAGATTAGGTTTATATCTTTGGAGTGGGTAACCCTCATGCAGTTAGTTATGCAACATTTCCATCAGGGCTAGTCAGAGGCTGCCTTGTAGGTCAGGCACAGATCACCGCTCAGTAATTGGTAGGAAACTAAATACAGTGATAGGGCTTTTAATTGGTAGATGCAACACAGTCTGTTCTTCTTCTTGTTTAGAGGTGATAGAGGATGACAGGTTGGTTAGGAGCGGGGCTCTGTATAATAAGGAAGGAAGAAGATAAGTCGAGGCCAGAGTTTGCCTGGTAGAGTTGGAGAGAAAGTGATTATTCCTATACAGCATACCTAGCTTTTGGTGGGTTTTCTTAATATTTTGTTGAATATGAATATCAAACTTGAGGTGTTCATCTACAGTAATGCCAATCAGTTTGGCAGAGGGGACCACTTCTATAGGTGAGTTGGTCTGACTATAGACTTTGAAGTTGTTTGTATCGTAGGAGAGGGTCTTTGTGGGAGGGAATAGTAGAATCTTTGATTCATTTGCATTGAGAGAGAGGTGGTTTTGGTGCATCCAGTTTTCAGTTGTTGAGAAGGCAGTTTGGGTTTTAGTCAGCATTTCAGAGAGGTTTGAGGCAGAGCAGACTAAGGTTGAATCGTCTGCATATTGAGTGATTTTAGCATCAGGAATAGCAGTGTGAAAGTTATTGATGAAGATGTTAGAAAGCATTGGCTCAAGGATGGGGGTACGTAGGAAGGAAGAGATGGAGTTCTTCCATTTAACTGCCTGTGATCTGTCTGATAGATAGCTGGAGAACCAGGATAAAGCATTATGTGAGAGATTAAGGTTTGAGAGATGACAGAGAAAGTGCTTGTGGGAAACAGTATCAAAGGCTTTAGACAGATCGAGTAAAACAGTAGAAACTAAGTGTCCTGAATCCTGGGCTTGATTGACAGTTTCTAGGAAAGAGACTAGAGCGGTTATTGTGCTATGGCCTGGACGGAAGCCATGCTGGGTAGGAGTGAGAAGATTGTTTTGGGTCAGGAAAGGCATAAGTTGGAGGTGGATGCATTTTTCTAGGATTTTGGAGAGTGGGGCGAAAGTTTGAGACGCTGGTATTTTTGCCTCCTTTATGAAGATGAAGAATATAAGCTGAGCACCAGAGTTTGGGGACATATTTTTCTTTTATGGATCAGATAATAATGATGCTGATTGGGAGAGCAATGCCATCAGCAGCACATTTTAGGAAGGAAGAGGGAATATTGTTGTGAGCGTTAGAGCAAGGTTTAAGTTTGGACAAAAGTTTTTTATAATATTCATGAATCACAGGGACTGATATTCAGTTCTAGTAGAGTGACGGGGCCAAACCAGCTATTCAGTCCCATGCTGGAGGAAGTCCATGAAACGTACTTAGCAAATGCTAACTGTAAAGAAAACATGATGTAATGTTTTAGCCAGGACAGTCCAAAGAACTGAAATGATGGTAAAGAAACATCAAATGTGTAATATGTAACACGTAGAACCACAGCAATCCCAATTATTCAGTGATACCTCACAAAATGCAGTCAGGCCATGAAGTAAATTTGTTTCTGACTTATTTTAATTTGATTTATTTATTTATATTTGTTTGCCCACGATAGTGAACTAATCTCAATGGACCATTTGCAGGCCCAGCACAGTTATGATCTCTTCTATGCTGTCTACTGAGATCATCAGTTAAAAGACAAATTTTTAACAAACTTTCACCAGACTGATGAAGTCAGTTTTTGTAACATGTTATCTCTCTGGCATAATCATCACAGATATTGTTCCACAGTTTGTAAGCCAAGAGTTTCAAACTTTACATAGCAATCCTCACCAAGGTACTGTTAGTCTAATGGCCAGTTTGAATGAGTTATCCAATCAGTGAAGAACATCATAAATGTTGCCATCTCAAAACATGAAACAGGACTGTTAACTTGCTCTTTTCAAATACAGAAACACCAAATATCCATTTGGCATACAAGGAAATTCGACAGAAACAGAAAATAACTGCAAAACTTTATGCACACCAAGAACTGGAGAGATAATCAGAATCCAAAGCTCAGTCGATAATCACTTGGAACATCCAAGGTCCTGTATTGTCATGACAAAAGAATGCTTGGCCCTGAGACATAATAGAAAGTATTTGTACAGGCATGGTCTGCTCTCATCTCAGTATAATAAAGTAACTTGACACCTACTCAGAAAGGGATAATTTGAGCAAGAAGGTGTTGCTAGTTATTCCAACCAGAAACTATGCCAGAGAGTGATGGACACATGCATCTTGGTAGTGACCATGAATCTACCGATGTCTCGTTTGTCAAATCTGAAGGTGACAATCAACATGTTTATGACAAACTGTTTAAATGTGATCACTGAATCTACTTTAATAGTGGCTGCAAATTGTTTAGGAATGACTCAGTTATTTGAAAACCATCCAAATGGTAGTATTCTGATACATGCTAGCAGCATGCACTGAGTAATAATGTGCTATTAATTTATGTCACATGTATCAAATGTATATTTATATCTATATCTTTGTATACACACACACACACACACACACACACATATATATATATATATATATATATATATACATATTATATATATATATTATATACATATACATATATATATATATATATATATATATATATATATATATATATATATACATATATATATATATATATATATATATATATATATATATATATATATATATGTATATATATATATATTCACTCATAAAATAGACAAAAAACAAAAAGATATGACTGCAGAAGAATAAACCAGAAGTAAATATTTAAACAACAGTGCATACTATAAAATTTTTTTTTTAAATTGATGGACAGATTGCACACATTGTTAGGACTCTGAAGCGCCTTGAAAGAGATGACTTTATTTCATCAGAAGAAGTTCTCTTTATGTCAGTCCCTCACCCTGATCTTGGCAAGTTCTTCAGTATTCCGAAGATTCATAAAGACATGGTTAATCCCCCTTTCAGGCATATAGTGTTAAATAAGAAAATAAAAACGGAGAAAATATCTGAATATTTGGATATGGTGCTAAACCTGATCGTACAAAAGATACCTTTCTACCTTCCTGACTTTTGGGCATTTTTAAATGAACTTTTTTGTAACCCACTAACAGCACAAGATAATATCCTGGTGACTCTTGACATCGAGGCCCTATACACTAGTATACCACATGCAAAGGGTACTATGTTTTCGGAATCATATTTATTAGAATCTCTTGGTCTCTCTGTTGAAAAAGTTAACACCATTAGCACCTTGCTTCATTTAGTTCTTGAAGGAAACTTTTTTCATTTGAATAAAGGACTATACCAGCAAGTTCGGGGAGTGGCTATGGGTTCTAAGGTAGCACCTGCTTTTGCCAACCTTGTTTTCACATACTAGAAAATAAATACACTTGTTTACTTGCCAGGTTTTCAATTTACTAGACTTTATAAGCATTATATTGATGATGTTTTTTTTTGTGTGGCAGAATTCTTTAGAAAGCTTGCAGGACTTCATACAGGATTTGTCAAACAGCATTCCTGTTCTTATGTCAAGCTTTATGCCTATGGGAGCCAAGTACATTTTCTGGATACAACAATCTCCTTACAATTAAATCTTTTAAGCTGGCAGTCTAACATTTTCCACAAAGACACTTTTCGGAATAATTATTTGGAATATGGAAGCATGCAACCCTTCTTTATGAAACGTAATATCTTAAGGGGCCAGTTTATTTGGCTATCTAGAATTATAAGCAACGATGGTGTCTTTAAAAGGGAATGTGTGCATTTGTCCAAACATTTTGCTGCTAGGAACTATACCAAGCAACTTATTGACACTATTTCTTCTGAAATAGCTGAAGCACACTGGATTAAGTTCCAACCTATTCTTTTACAGGATTTTACCAACCAAGCCAGTAGAGAGGGTGAACAGATTCTCTCTACCAATCAGGGTACTAGATTTCTAATATCACAGGAACACATAGGTTTGGATAACAGAATCAGTCACTCTACAGAACCGAACCGAGCCCTGTCAAGGTCCAAGCCCCTTCCTATTCCGGACCACACCCACCCTAACATAGACCCTGGTCTGAGTATTGACAGATATACCAGTTTTCCACTCCCTGTTAGCCGAGATACAGCACAAATCAGAAATATTATTTCTACTAACTGGGATGTTATTATGAGTAACTAGGATCTCACTTCATCACTTGGTGCCACACCAGAGTTTACATATAAAAGAACATGGACACTTAAAGCCTCTTTTGAATATTTAGATACACCACCTGCGCTTACCCTAGGAAAGTGCTGATTAGCATTAGTAGTAATACCATGCAATTTAAAGGCATAAAAATTAACCAGTAATAAGGACTTTTCTCATTGCAGCTAACATATCTCTAAATTGCATTTTCCATATCATCAGAAATAGACCCTTTTGGCTGTGCGCAGTGTGCTTCTTTCTGTATTCCAGGGCATATGTTTTCACTGGAGCAGACTGAATAAAAAAATAGTCCAGTTCAGAATGCTTTTTTTATTTGAATATTAAAATGTGCCATTAGCTCTTGCTGTTTTTTCTTTATTATATGCTTAATAGATCCTTATTTGATTCTTATACAGTGATGAACTTCCTTGTAACTGAAATGCTACAAATGTTATTCTGTTCTGTACAGGCAAGAATAAGACAGACTCACATGAGAATTACCAACCAGTCTGCTGATAAGCATCATAAAATTAAAAGCACACTTCATCCTCAAGCTACAAGAAGACAGGTTTGGGGAGGTGAAAATTAAGGCCTGCTACAAGCAGGGTTTCAAAAAACAATTATTAACAATTATTAATTTTCCATTGTTTGCATGCTATTGCCCATACATTTTTTGAACCAAGGCATTCTTTTTCATACAGAAATCTAGTGCAGCAAATGTCCTAGTGACTTAAAACTTGTGGGTATAGTTAACTCCATACAGGCTACAGGACTACAGGATAACAGAGATGTCATAGTGCCTTTTTTAGGCAGTGTTCCAAAGACCAAATTACCACCATAACAGCTACAAACAAATGCAATCTGAGGGTCATGCTGCACAAAGCTAGAAGTCTAAATCTCAAAATGCACTCGCTCGAAGCACTCCTTAAAATGGAGATCATTGACATTTGTGCTGTAGCAGAGACCTAGTTTAAGATAGCAGAAAGCACCCCTGCACTACCAGGCTATAACTCATTTCACACCTTTTGGCCCCAGAACTTGGACCGAAGCCCAAAAGGTGGTGGTGTTTCCATATTCATAAAGGATGTGCACACCTCCAGACTGGTAGCCCAACATAACACATCAGAGATACTTCAGGTGCAGATAACATTTGGTAACACTGAGATTCAGGTTGTAGCCTGTTATAGGTTCCCAACCATGTCCCAAGACACTCATTCCACATTCCTTAGCACCCTGGAGAAAATTAGGGTCCAACCTAACACACATACTGGGTGACTTCAACTACCCCTCCATTAACTGGGAAAAATACTCATGTACCAATACACTTCCCCAACATTTCCTGGAATTAATTAATTCCAATGCCCTGGACCAGTCCCCACTAGAGATAGCAACATCCTTGACCTGATCATTACTAGCATGGTTGACCATTGCTCTACAGCAATAGTCAACTCCTCCCTTGTTAAATCCGACCACAAACTAATCACCTTGGAAATCCACATCCCTCCCACCCACCACCACCCCTGCAAAGGTAACCACCATGAAAAACTTTTACAACGCTAACTTTGGGCTCCTAAAAACAGAGGTGGCTAACCTCACAGCACCCATGCAAATGGAGAATAGTTGCATGACTGCAGAATCATACACCAATGCTCTGTATGAACACGTACACAAATGCATGGATCTCGCCATACCCAAAAGAACCAAGACACTCTCCTCCAAAAATAGAAAGTCAATCTGGTGGTCTGTTGCCATAAACAAACTGTACAAAAGAAGGAGGAAGCTGATGCGGAATAAGGTGAAGTCCCAAGACTGGAAAAACTCCCTTATCAGCCTCAACAAAAAGCTGAGATCCCTCATCAAATCCTCTAAAGCTGGCTATGAAAACAGAATTGCAGCAGATAGTAAAGACAACCACAAGGCCTTCTATAGTTATGTAAAGAACCTCCACAGCAATACCCAGATTTGCTCTGAGCTATTGCACAATAGTACCTCCTATACTGAGCCAACAGATATTGCCAATATACTGGCTGACAGATTCAGTGCCAACTTTACTCCTCTCTCCCCTCCAAAGGACCAATCACAATGCCAGTAGATTGCCAGGCAGCCAGTATTACTGCTGCACAGGTTAAAACAGCACTGTCCAAGGCCAAGAATACAGCTTCTATGGGACCTGACAATATCCCTGGCTGTGTTCTACATGAACTACAGAGTGAACTGGCACTTCACCTGTGTGCCCTGTTCAATCACAGCCTTACCTCAAGCTTTGTCCCTACCGAATGGTGCACTGCTATAGTCATCCCTCTCCACAAACGAAGAGCGACTACAGACCCTGGAAACTATTGCCCCATTAGCCTGACAAGTCTGATATGCAAAGCTATGGAACCCATCATCATGGACCTAATAAATAAGGATATAGGGAATCTCCAAACACTGGATCCCACACAGTTAGGTTTTCTGAAGGGTAGCTCATGCCTGCTCAACTTGGTCGACTTCTCTGAGTCAGTCACCAGAGCTGTGGATGAAGGCAAGGTGGTTCATACAGCCTACCTTGATCTGGCCAAGGCCTTTGATACCATTCCCCACTTAGGAATCATAAAAAACTGCTAAGCTAGGCATCAACCCCTATATCACTAGGAGGGTTGTAAACTGGCTCACACATAGAACCCACAGTGTGAAAGTAGCTGACTCCAAGTCAGACTGCTGATCAGTCACGAGTGAAGACCCACAGGGATAAGTCCTGGGTCCTCTCCTGTTTGGTATCTTCTTCTCAGAGGTTTAGTCCAACATAAAATAGACTCTGGCTGACAATGTTCACAGACAAGTGCAAGTTGGGAGCCATTATTAACTCCCCAAGTGATATTGACATCCTACAGAAACGCCTCACTGTGACCAACAACTGGTGTCAGAACCATGGCATTAAGCTCAATGTCAAAAAATGTGTCGTCATCCCCTTTGGGAAAGTCCCTCTATGTGGGGCATCTCATTCCTAAGGGTTTTGCATCCTGGAAGAAAGAGGTCATTGTCTCCATCTACTCTTCCCTCATTAGGCCAATCATCAAGTACAATGCCCCATTTGGCATGTACCTCACTAGACACCTGCAATAACTGGAGAGGCCACAAAAGTACCTCACAAAGAGGATACTAGGCTTTAAACACTTGTCCTATATGGACATTCTCAAAAAACTCCAACTATTCTCTGTCTCATATCGCCTAATTAGAGGCGATCTCTGCTTGACTTACAAAGCCATGTCTGACCCAGCTCTGTTAGAAATGCTACATCTAAAGAAATCCCAATCCCTCCACACCACACACTCCAGAGAGCTCAACTTCATTACCATAATCAACAGAACATGCTGGAGGGACAGGTTCATAACCCAGAGACTGCCCATGCTATGGAACAGACTTTCCATACATGTTAAACAGAGCACCTGACTGGCCCTCTTCAAGTGAAATCTTGATGAGTGGATGGGAAATAGGAAATCCACCCCAGGGATCACTCCAGTGGCTTTACTCGACAGAGGCACTGGAAACTAAGGTCGGGTGGCACGATGCCAGGGTAATCCTATGGGCTAGGCTTGTAAAGTCTCCAGGCCCATTAGCCTAGTATACACCTATGAACATATGAACCTATGATACAGTTGTTTGATCCAGAGCTAAAACTGAAATCCATATTTTCCAAAAATAAGATTAGGTATCTAAGGTCTACAATCAAATTACACAATTTATGTTGAACTCAAATATTTTGAAGGTCTAATTATTATTTACATTTTGTTGTGCTGCATGATGAAATGTTAAAATTTAATAAATATATCTTAGAAATGATAAGTTGACTACATTTGCATTACATTTTCCCAGTTCAAAGAATCGTGCTATTTTTCTTCCTGGTTAAAAGAGTTACATTTGGCCAAACCTTGGCTATAGTGTCTTTCTTTGATCTCTGTCTAGAGACCCTTTGAATTTGGCAAACTACAAAGACATTCTCCCAGACAGTTGCAACCTATGTCTACTTACATTTATGCTTCTAGATGTTAGTTAAGTCTGTATTCGATTAGAGACAAGATACTCACAGGAGAACTAATAATTGTTTATCCTTCTAAGTATTGTCAATGAAGTGTAGGAGTTGTCAGACATACTCCAGCAGGTTCCTGAAGAGTAGTTTTTAACTACATAATAGAATACAAGAAGCAAGAAATGTGCTAGCCTTATTTATGAACAACCCATCTGCCACACAAATCCTTCACTGGAACAAAGTTTCCATTCTTAGTCAGGAATCTAATGTAACTGAGATTTTCTAAGCCTTACTGGATGATTAGTTTGCTGATTATAAATTATATCAAGGGTTCTGTGGACTGAATATTTTCATATGTCAGCATGGTATTATGTATGTAAACATAAGGGGTAATTCAATATAGCTTACATGGAGCTAATCTCCGTGTAAGCATAGTGCCGTGGCCCGAACACGAAGTTTGGAGGCTGTGCGATCCAGGAAACAGTGCTGGGGGCGTGCATGAGCCTCCCAGCACTGTTTAACCATGGAGGTGATCACAGAATGTAAATCACCTCATTTGCTGGTGAAAACCATGCAAATGAGGTGATTTACTGATACAGGAAGCAGACAGGCATCTGTGTAAGAGCCGTGTCTGCATTACAAATGTATGCGAGAGCTGTCCATGTACAAGAGTGCAAAATAAAAAACAGGGTTATGACAATTCAAAGTAAAGCATGTATTAGTTGCATCAGGCATTACAATGGCCAAAACGATGGCCATTGGATGTAAAACTGATGCAAAATATTAAAAATCAAAAGTACATTTTACATGGGCATATGCTATGTTCAAGCAGAGCGTAGTGGCGCCCAATCATGGGATCTGACAAAATATATATTTTAAATATTAAAAGGGGATTATTTAAGCTAAAAGTAAATTATACTGGCCAGCATGCAGACTCATATAATGTCAGGTAACAGTGGTTGCTAAGGACATAGGCTCTCATGTAGTGCTGTAACTAGGGTATAGGTAATTAGGTGTATGCAAATGAGCTAAGTTTACTGAATAGCAAAATGGGCCACCATTTCTGCAGGTACCTAAGCATGTAGGGGCTATAATGTGGTGGTGTAGGCAGAAGAGGCAGCTGACATAAAAAGGGGGTGTGCCATGGTTGATGTAAGCACACTAGAACATACATTGAAAAGAGTATCGGTGAATGGAATGGAATGCAGGGGGTATGTGACAGACACTGTAACACACCTCCTGCATTGTGAAAGTGCCGTATGGCACTTTACATTAAAATAGTGTCCTTGGACACACACCTCTGAACCTCTTAGAGCAAGACATCTGGACAAATGCAGTACTAAAAGTGGGGCAAAAGGCCAGACATAGGGACAGTTTTTAAATATTGCTCTTACAAACTTAGAAAGTTGATAAAATGACAGGTTTTGATATATATTTAAAATGGTTGTATTTTCTTCCACTGTATTTGTATCATGAAAGACCTATATAGAAATGTATAGCAGAAATCATCACTGGTGACTTAACCTACTGGTTAGAGTTTTGGCTTTGTGTGCAGCAGGTGCATGGTTTGAATGCCAAGACAGGCCATTTAGCTTTTACATGGGAAAGCATTGTTAAATATTTTTTTTTAATTTAATGATGTAGTAATTGATATTTGTTAACAAGGGTAGTGTAGCTGGTCCAAATTTCCAATGTCAGTGGATACAAGTGTCCCTTACAGTGCAGTCACACCCCAAGGTAATGTAATCAAAGCACACAGGGAGGTGTTATGTAATGTAAAACATATACACTTAATAATAAGTCAGTAATGAGTAATTAATGTCCAATTCATACATTTTTTAAATGAAAACTGAGCAGTGCTTAGCAGTGCTCAGAGCTGCTTAGCCAGTTTGAGCATTGCTTAGAAGTTTAATTCTAAGCGGCATTCAGCCCAGCTAAGCAGATTTGTGCACCCCTAAGCACTGCTCAGCATTTCTGAAACTAGATAAGCACAGCTAAGCAAGTGGGTGTGTCTGAGGCTGCTTAGCTATGCTTAGCTGGTTTTAGAAATGCTGAGCATGTTCATGTCCAGGGGAGGGCCCTTTCTACTCAACAATGTTCACACTAGCTGTGACAGTTTTAAAGGCTTAAAACTGGAGGAAATGGAAAAAATAAATAAAAGGAAATAGCAGACAAAAGGCAATCAACTATAAATGACTAATAAGGCCTCTGCCACTCCCAGTGGCCCATTCAAACCCCTCAGTAATGTAGCTGGCAGGTGGAAAGTATCATAGTCAGCCAATCACACAGACAGAATCTGCAGCACACCAGTATAAATTATGCAAACACCCTTCAACCAGATTTTCCCGCATACTCAGACCCATTGGAGTACACACTTGGGAATTTTAACTGACAAAATGATAAGGTCTGCTGTTGCTTTGCTACATCTCTACATGCTACAAACTGAGGGCAGTGAATAGGATGATGCTGACAATGTGCCCAGACTGAGGAGAAGAAGAGTGTTCAGACCCAGGGTAACCTTTCAGGGGCTACATGAGCTGAAGATAGTAGACCACTACAGAGTGGACAGGAACATACTTCAGCAACTCACTAAGCTCTGCTGCCCTCACCTCAGACCCAGAGCCAACAGAGGGGAACCCATCCCAGTGGAAACTAAGGTATATGTAGCCTTAAGAATACTAGCTACAGGTACTTTCCAAAGACCTACTGGGGACATAAAGAGGGACTCACAGGCATCTGCATCCAGGGTACTCCACCACTTCCTGGCTGTTACACTAAGACATGCCAGTGAGGACATTTATCTCCCCAGCACCCCTGAGGAGAGGACCATCAATATGTGTCTTTTCCACCATGTAGCAAACTACCCAGAAGTACTAGGTGCCATAAACTGCACCCATGTCCACATCAAAGCACCACCCAGTGAAGAGGGTAGAATCTGCTTCAACTGCAAGGGCTATCACTTCATCAACTGCCAGGTCATGTGCAATACCCAGGGCATTATCATCAATGTGTGTGCTGGCAGCCCTGGCAGTTATCTTGACTCCCACATCTGGCATGCCTCACAGCTGTACCAGGCATTTGCCAAGGGGGACATGCCATACAGCCATCTCATGGGAGATGCTGGTTATGCACTGGAACTGTGGATGATGACACCCATCAGAAATGCACTCACACACACACACACACACACACACACACACACACACACACACACACACACACACTGAAGAATGCCATAATGATGCACACACACAAACTAGAAACATCGTACAGTGTGTGTTTGGGCTGCTCAAGTCATGGTTCCACTGCCTTGACATATCTTCTGGAGCCCGGCAGTACTCTCTAGCCACGTGTGCACACATGTTCATAGTATCTGCCATGCTACACAATACGATCCTGCAGAAACAGCTGCAGCAGGAACATCATAGGGAAGGGACACAAAGCCACCCACCATTGCCAAGGTCCTGACAGGCACAGAGGGACTCGGAGGAGGAACTCCCTGAGCCTCTCCCTGTAGGCAGACCTAGGCATGCCCAGTACACCCTGACTTGGCAAACAGGCAACACATAGCACATGCACTGACACCCTAGGGACCCAGGGACTGACCCCTCTCTCTGACTCACACACACAGTAAAAAGGATGCCACACACATCACACTACCTGTACCTTACCATGTATAGGCTGTGTACTGCATGCATCTGACAGAGTCAGTCCTCAAGCACTATCCTCACAACTGCTGCAAGCACAAGGTTAGTCACTCTTCTTAACAGCAAATTATTGATGTATTACATTGTTGTAGCATATCTATGGTATCGCTGCATGTATGCAAGGGAATGGGGTGGCCTACAGGGATAGCAGCAGACAACTGACAGCTATGTGGGACAACAGGACATGTCTGCAAATACTGGCTTCCCCAGAATATGCAGTAGTCTCCTAGTTGACAAAACCCACTGCAGTATATGTGGGAGACTAACAAACTGAGGGGTCATAGGTCACATGCATGGATGTCAATGTTGGAGTCCTATACACAGCTCTCAGCCTCTCCCAGCAAGTCAGCTGTACTATGACAGAAAGAAATGTGTGGCAAAGGCCCACAAATAGGGACAATGATGAAATAGTCCACTTACAAACTTACACAGTGATATCACAGCAGGTCTTGCAGTTGCCTTAAGTCTCCGAAGGGTAAGAAGTCTGAAACTCAAATGTCTGTCATAACTGTCTAACCTTCGGTCTCTAGTGATATGCCAGTATTCTCCAAGACAAGCACAATACTATACTAAATAGAACCAAAATGTAAAGCAAACATCTGGACAGTCTGTGGAAATGTGTAGAGTTGAGAGGTATGCCCCCTCCCCCCAACACACCTGTCTTCCCATAGAAATGCAGGAACAATTATGTTTGTAGGGTAATAGCAGCAGAGTACACATTCCCAGGGCTGCCATAATCAACTTGCTAACTTGTAGCATGTCCACAATATGCAGGGGTCAATGAGCTACGTTTATACATGGTTGATACTTTCAGGAAGTAGGCAGCACTTACTCTTGGTCTAAGTACAGTACTGTGGTTGGCAGAGTCCATGTTTCAAGACTGTCTGTGCAAACTATGTTGCATGTCAGCTACACCTACGGTAAGAGTAGTACACACTGTCCAACTCAATACATGTTACTGCAGGAAAGTTGGAAAATTCAGGGACAGGGGGCCACACATCTGGACAGTACACAACTCAGACTAACCTACACAGTGCCTAGTAGGACAGCAGGTGTTTGAAAGTCAGTGTCGTGCCAGGTTATATATGGCTGCCTCCTTACTGTGTCAGTACTGACAACAAGTGACTGGGCACCAGCCATATCCCTAGAATGACAGGGTGTCACAGAAGGACCACAAGTATGCCTCGTATATCTGTTCTACTTGTCATAACATTGCATTTGCCTGCCAAACTACTTGCAAAACAATAAAGGTTGATGTGGGTTCCTATTACGTTATCGAAAAATAACGTAATCGAACACTCAGAACTTTAAAACGGATGCATTTTGAAGATCGCATTGTGGGATTGCAATACAGTGAAGACTGGAATCTTTGCCCTTTCCTCACTGTAGTGTGATCTTGGAGTTGGAATATATATTTAGCGATGAGTGTGGGGGGTGCAGCCCCCCTCACAATAAAAGCTTTGATATGTGGCCATTTCAATGTTTTGAGCGTTTGATTATGTTATCTTTCGATAACTTAATATGAACCCGGTTGATGTGAAAACATCAATGGCAGACGGTGGAGAAGCAGACGTCATACCCATAAGAAAAAGCAAGCTAATACCAAACTGTTCTCCAAACTGTCTATGTTTGGCAGAGCAATAGTAACACCCTGTCCCCATGTGTGAGCCTGTGTCTGATTGTTATATATGGGCCTATCCAGATGTCAGTCTGTGACGGCTTGACAGCTATGGCCTACATGTAGCCTTATAATAACATTGCAAGACAAACAGTCTGAGGACCACAGCAGATGAAGGGGTGCAATGATGGAGAACCTGCTAAACAGGTTCTGTTCATCTGACTTCTACATCTCATAAACTGACCACAACCTTCTAAGGGAAGGTATCAATAGCTATACACCACAACACCCCTCAGAGGATGCAGACAAATATGCTGAACTGTATGCCACTGCAGTATACAAGTACCTGTACAACTACATGGACTCAACCATACCCAAAAGAACTAAAACCTGCTTCTCAAGGAAACACAAACCTATGTGGTGAACATCCTCTATCAACAGGCTTTACAACAAAAGGAAGCAACTGTTGTCCAAGGGTAAAAAGGCACAATTTCCCAATTGGAAAAATTCCCTCCTTAGCCTCAACAAGTAAAGAAGATCACTAGTGGCCGTTTCTATTTTCCCACATTTTTTTCCTCATCTCGACTAGCCTGTACTGCATAGCTATTACTATACACAGCCACTAGATGGCAGTATAAGTCTGCTTTCCCCTCTCTAGTTGTATTCCACTCATTAGGGAATTCACCTCTAAGCTTACTATCCACTCCCTTGAATCTACCTCAAGTAATCATACCTGTCCTACCCTGTGTTTCGTTCCTATTTTCTTAGCTACCCTGACTTATTTATACTTGCTTGGAGTTTCTGCTCTTTCATTTTTAGCCTCCTATCTCTCCCACTACTTACATTCTCCTGCTCTTCAAACACTGACCCCTATAGTGATTTGACACTATTAAGCTATACTCATTAGTTTTTAACTCTATCTGGACTCACTATATTTCTACAGACTCTCTCGAATCCATCCTTTTACATCCTACTATTTTCCTTCTCCACTAGAAGGGCTCAGCTAACCCTGGGAGTGCTCCCAAACGGGCCTCCTGATTGTTTTTCTCCTGGCTTTCTTTCTCCTTGGTTCTTCCCGCTCCGTTCGCCCTCGGGCTCACCTCCCTACCCTACCCCCAATTCCCACCCACCCCCAGGGGTCCCAGTCTTATAGCTCTACAACCACACCCCTTTCCCTCCCATCCTATCTCTCTCCTTCCCGCCAAATTACTACCAAGCCTTAACACACCCCTTCCACTCCCCCTATCACTTTCTTTACCCAGTTACCTAAATTTCTTACATTACCTTTCTCCCTTACTTATACTTCTCCTTTTACCCTACTCTATCTTCTCTACTCCACTCATTCTTTATTCTCTCTAGCATCCAATTCATTTTTCCTACTTTTCAAAAGATCTACCACCCTCTCCTGCTTAACATACTCATCCTCTCTCACTTGTACTTTCCTCCTTCCTCCTCACCTCTCAGATAACTAAATAATGACTCCCTATATACCAACTTTGCCTATACTCTCAATCTTACTCTTAACCACCCTTCTCTCCACATACCATCTCACCTTCTTTGAAATTTCACTTAACAACTATCAAAATGCTTCACAAAAACACACTTCTACTTTATTTACTTTCACATCATACTCTAATGTTAATTCCACCTAGCTATCATCTACCTTTATTCCACAGACTACATCACCTTACCTACCTCCTACAATCACACAAAAAAACAAAACCTCTCACACTTCTAAAGAGCAATCTTTTAACTAAACTAGTTAATCCTACCCTACAAGATGGGGACATCCACCCCAACCCTGGCCCTATCTCCCCTCCTCCCCAAAACTGCTCACCTAACTATAACAAAAACTTCCTCATAGGGCACCTCAACATTCAAAGCATACACAAGAAAATACCATTCATCCATGCCCTCTTAGATATCCATTCTTTTGACATCCTTTGCCTCTCTGAAACCTGGCTAAACCCAGGCACAAAGACTCAGAGATTATACCCCAAGGTTATAATGTAGTAAGACATGACCGCTTAAAACGTAAGGGTGGCGGAGTAGCAATACTTTTCAAGAATCAACTTAACATCTCTACCCAACCAGCATGTCCAAACCAAGATAGCAAAATAGAAGCCATCATTATTAAACTCCAACTAAATGCCAAAAGCCCTTTACATTATATGTGTATCTTCCTCCAGGCAACAACATTCCAATATTAGAAGACTTTCTAAGCTGGGTTTCTACTACCTACCCCAAGAAACCATAATTCTTGGCGGCGTTAACATAGATTGGAACACTATCAATGATGTCAATCCCTCCTCTCATATTAACCTACACGGTTTCACCCAAACCATTACCTCAACTACAAGGGTCCATAAGCCCAGTAAGAGAGAGAGTATATTAGACTGGATACTCACAAATAAAGTAAACAAACAGTATAAAGTAGGTACTATGCCGGACGATGGCAAGGACCAACTCCTTACCTACATTACTAGACAAAAATCAGAATGTGTTAACCTCCCAAATACTAGGCTAATTCGATCCATCAAACATTTTAACATAGACCTCTTCCAAGCTGAACTGAGAGCATGCAATTGGAATTGCTTAAAATCACTTCCCTGGAGGAGGCAGTCTCATATTTCAATACTACCTTCTTATCCATACTTGATAAACATGCTCCTGAACGTTCTATTAGAGTAAAACCAAAACAGCCCCATGGCTTACCAACAATACTAAAAACATCATTCAAACTAGAAACAGAGCATGGACAAAATGGAGATGCCATAGACAAAACCCTGATTTAATTCTTTTTCGCCAGCTTAGAAATTTAGCTAAAAAATCAATAATCTCTGACAAGAAAAAATACTACTGTGAACTTCAGGAAACTCATCTTAACAATTCTAAATACTTCTGGTCATCAGTAAATAGACTTCTGTCCCCAGGAATTGCTAAAACTCCATCCCCACTTAATGCTGACCCAGAAACCCCTCTCCAGACTGCTAATGCTTTCAACTCTTTTTTCTCTGAAACTATTCAATCCCTAGCCAAACAAATGAACACCAACAACTCTTATATTCCAAATAATATAGCTAACTCCTCCTTTAACTTCTCTCTAAAACCCATATCTACTTCTTTCATATATAGACTCATTCACAAACTGAAACCCTGCACCCCTTCTGCAGACAAGCTCCCTTCTCTCTTCCTTCAAAAAGTGGCCAAAGAAATAGCTCACCCTATATCCTTACTTATAAACAGAACTATCCAAGAGGGAACCATCCCTGACATCTGGAAAATCTCCTATATTATCCCACTACATAAAGGTGGTAACTCCCTTGACCTCTCTAACTTTAGACCTATCGCCCTTCTCTCACCCCTAGCCAAAATCATGGAAAAATGTATTCATCAGCAACTTGTGCACTATCTCTCTCTTCACAACATAATAGCAAACTGTCAGCATGGCTTTAGACCTCACCACAGTACCACCACTGCCCTTCTTTCCTTCGTAGACACTATCAACAAAAATCGTAACAACAATACTCTCTCTTCCGCTCTCTTCATTGATCTCTCTAAAGCTTTTGATATGGTCAACCACTCTCTCTTAATCAATATTCTTGAATCTCTCTCTTGTGACAAACTCGCCATTAAGTGGTTTAAATCTTATCTTAACAACAGACAACAAGCAGTATTATGGGAAAACCATATCTCATCACTCTTGCCCATTTCCATCGGAGTTCCCCAGGGCTCCATTCTTGGTCCACTTCTGTTCTCTCTCTTTATTAACGATCTACAGACTGCAATCCCACAAGCAACCTGCATACAATATGCAGATGATTCTACCCTTATCTGCTCGGCACCATCCCCTACAGAACTGATCTCACTGACCCAAAATACCTTTAATTCCGTAGAAACATGGTTTTCTAAACGGTTTCTCCTTCTAAATGCCAAAAAAACAAAACTCCTCCTCTTCTCCCCCACCACTCGATCCCCCCCTTTAAACTTTACCATTTCCTCAAATAACGGTACTCTCATCTCACCTGATATCACTACAAAGCTTTTAGGAATAACCATTGACAATAATCTCTCCTTCGATCAGCACATTAACAACAACATCAAATTAGTTAACAGAAAAATAGGATCCCTTTATCGCATCAAACCTTTTCTAACCCCAGCAACTAGAATCAAAATTGCACAATCTCATCTTTTATCAACTCTCCTATACGCCTCCCATATTTATACAAACCTTAAGAAAAGTAACCTCAACAAACTTACAACCTGCTATAACAACATAGCTAAACAAGCCACTAGTAACCCATTTAGGACCCACCATTGTCTAAATCTAAAACAACTAGGCTGGCTAGAATTTCAAAACTACCTTATAATTCCTCAACTCACTATTGCCCACAACATTTTATACCTACCTGACAACACCCCAATACTCTCTCAACTTCTAATCCCTTACAACAATCTCAACTCACTTCGCTCCTCTTGTAAACTCATGACAAAATCTATAAAGGCAAACAACACAGCAGGTGTTTCTTTATTCACTAACACAATAGGTAAAAGTTGGAATCTCCTACCTAGTGACATAACTCTGACCACATCCCTGCCACTTTTCAAACAAAAACTTAAACACTGCTTCCAAAATCATTGGCTGTGTTCCTGCAATACACCTGACTAACCATTTTCTCTTACCCTGTTTCCCCTCCACTCTTTTCTTCTCTACCCTCCTCAGTTTTGTTTCTTTCACTGTTTTGAGATTAAGTATGTACTTTTTGTACAATTGTGTATATTTAATGAACTGCTTATTGTAAACTTGTTCCTTTTAAATTATCTTTCCTTTTTTGTAAGATCTGATCTTAGCTTTTAACTTAGAGTAGTAAATTTTATTATGTAATGTACTTAGTATATAGTGGAGCTTTTCTCCTCGGGCCTCTGCTGAAAATGGACATGTATCCAGCCAGACTAGCCCGGTCAACAAATGTAAAATAAAAATAAATAAAATAGTGAACTCCTCCAAAGCCAATTAGGAATCAAAACTAGCCTCTGAAACAAAGGCTAACTACAAAGGCTTTATCAGTTACATCAGAAACCTCCATGGCTAACACCAGGTTTGTTCTGAATGACTTCTTACACTGATCCTGTCAACTTAGCTAACCTGCTAGCAGATAGGTTCAGTGCAAACATCACCCCCCTGTCCCTGCCCAAAGGCACATTCTACATCCCTGATAGTTTCCCTGCACCTCACATCTCTGTAGATCAAGTGTTAAAGTCCCTGTCCAAGCCAAACAACACAGCTGCCTGCCATGGGACCTGATAGTATCCCAGGCTGTATTCTGCAACATCTCCAGCAAGATGTAGCCTCACATTTGAGCACCCTACTCAACCATAGCCAAAGTACAGGCCTCATTCCAGCAGAGTGGAGAACTGCCATTGTCATCTCTTTGCACAAAAGTGGTGCCACTACTGACCTTGGAAACTATCGCCCCATTAGCTTGACAAGTCTAATCTGTAAGGACATGGAGTGTATTATTATGCACATCATAAACAAGGGCATAGGCAACTGTGGACAAAGCGTGTGACTGCACTACAAAAGGACAAAGAGACACATATAAGGGGAAGGGGAACCACTGGCCAGACAAATGGAGAATATGCAAAGCAGAACAAATTGTGCGGTAACATAGGTTCCCTGTAGTGTATGTCAGTAAACATCACCCACAACTACAAAACACACACCCGCATATGTGGGGGTCCTCAACAAATACAAACCCAAACAAAGGACACCTCAGAGCCAAAAACACATGAGAACTCTACAAACCTCCACACTACATACCATGCATAGTCCACACACCACTATCAGGCAACCACTAAGGCCCAACCATAAACCCAAAATATTACTCACAGGAGACTCCAATGTGAAACACACAGATGTGCCTCTCACCAGGCTGCATAAGGAGACAGTAACGTTTACTTGTTTGCCAGGTGCCATCATCCACCATATCACATATGCACTGAAGTCTTTCCACAACAGGTACTGTTATGAGTTTGTCCCAGTCCATGTTGGTGTGAACGACTTCAGACATACCTCCCTGGACTATAGGAAGACAAACATGATTGAGCATGCTGAATATGTGTCCCATGCAGGTATGTCCCTAGGCTTAAGCACCATTCTACTGTCACCCAGAATGATGCCTCAATACAAACAGAAAATGATTGACATTAACAAGTGGCTGACTTTCTGGTGCCGTCCCAGGGGGATCCAGTGCCTGACAGCCTGGGAAGATATGATCAACAGATCAAGCTGCTTTGCTAGAGATAGCCTGCATCTGTCTCAGTTGGGCTTCAGGCTTCTGGCAAAGGCCCTTAACTCCCCCATAGTGGATGTTATAGGGAAAGTCATAAGATTGATACTACCAACATGAAACTGTCAACAAAATGCAAATTAAAGATCATGCTGATAAATGCTAGGAGTCTAAACATGAAAATGCACTCATTGCAAGCATTCTTAACCCTGGAAGATACTGACATTTGTACACTCACAGAAACCTGGGCCAGTCATCCTATCACACAGCCAGACCCCAAAATGTGGGCAGCAATTACAAAGGAGGCGGAGTATAAATATATGTTAAACAGACACACACCTCCAGGCTGATCAAACAATCTGACACACACGAGACACTTCAAGTGCAGTTAACCATTGACAAGACCCCTATTCAAATTATAGGTAGGTACAGGCCAACATATTTGACTCAGGATGCCCAGCCCACCTATCTGGCCCTCTACAAATCTATCAAGATTCAACCCTTTACCTGTTCCTGGCTGACTTTAATTACCCAACCATAGATTGAAAAAGGCAACCATGCCAGAACAGAACTGCACAGTGATTCCCCCATATTATCAATGCTAAATCCTTAGGACAGCTACTTTATACCTTCACAAGATATGATACATATGTTGGACTTGGCAGTAACCAACATGATTGACAACTTCAGGACCCCTACAGTATCATCCTCCCTGGCAAGATCTGAGAAAAAAGGAACTATGTAACAAAAGGATAACATTGCTGTGCAGGACCAAGAAGAAACAGGTGCACAATTGGAAGCAATTTTTCCTTAGCCTGAACAAACAAATAAGAGCACCAGTGAAATCCTCTAAAGGCAACTCTGAGTCCAAATTGCCCACATCTAAGATAGACAATCATAAGGGCTTCTTCACATATGTCTGCAGTCTCAAAAGAAGCTCTCATATCTGTTCAGTACTGATGGTCAAGGACACCACATACACAAATGCTGTAGATATAGCCAATCCACTAGCTGACAGATTCAGTGGAAATGTCTCCCCTCTGTCCCCCCATCAGTAGAGCAGGACATCCCCAGTTCCTGCCCACCCAGCCTTTATCACTAGGTAACAGGCATCACTGCCCTCTCACAGCCAAAAACACAGCCTCCATGGGATCTGAATACATCCCAGGCTGCATCCTACATGAACTCAGGCATGAACTGGAAGCACCATTATGCACCCTAGTCAACCAAAGCCTGAGTACCTGCTTTGTCTCAGCCGAGTGGAGGATAGCCACTATCATCCCTTTACACAAAGGTGGAGTGTTCTCCGATCGCGGAAATTAAAGACCCATAAGCCTAACTATCCTGATCTGCAAGGCCATGCAATGGATTATCATGGATCTCATTAACAGGGGCATTGGCAAACTCCAAATACTCAACCCCACACACACTGTCTTTGTCAAGGGGAGGTATGTCTGTTAAATCTGGTTGACTTTCCTGAGACAGCCACCTAGGACAAGGGAAAGATGGTGCACACCACCCACCTTGACTTGGCCAAAGCCTTACACACTATTCCCCACTTGCCCATAGTAGATAAACTCTGTCAACTAGGCATCAATGCATATGTTACCAGATGGGGAGCAAACTGTATCATTGATAGAACTCACCTAATCATAATAGAGGTAGTTAATTCAAGTAGTACACCTGTAATGAGCAGCATACCCTAGGGATCTGTCTTGAGGCCTCTGTTATAATGGGATATACTTCCCTGAGGTGCAGGACAAAAACACTGGCCTATGGTTGACCAACTTGGCAGAAGACTGTAAGCTGGGAACAATCATCAATTCCCAAAGTGATGTCGACGTCCTCCAAGACAAATGACTGCTGCTAGAAACATGGCCTCAAGATGAATGCCAGAAAATGCATCATCATCCCTTTCTGGGAGACTGACATGCCCACATATTATCACATTAACAATAATGTCCTACATACACAATCAGTAGTGAGGCATTTGGCCACCCAGGTTGATAGCAACCTGACTTCTGCGCACCATGTTGTTTCCATTGTACAAAAAGCTTACTACATGTGCCACCTCAAAAGTAAGGGTATCTCATCCAGTGACAAAGAGGTAATACGATCCATGTATCCTACCCTTATAAGGACAAATTATTGTGTACAACACTCCCTTCGGTATGTACTTCACAAAGCACATGCAGCAGCTGGAGAGAACACAGAGGTTCCTTACTGGAAGAATCCAGGCCCTCACTCACCTACACTACACAGATAGGCTAAAAGCACTGTCTCTCTACTCAGTTCCATATAGATTCCTCAGAGGTGACCTCTGTCTGGCATACAAAGCAATCCAGACCCTGCCTTGATTGGACTGCTGCACATCTGGAAGTCAAGCCCCACTCAATTAACCTGTAGGCACAGCATCAACCTGGTCTGTGATATCAATAGGACTTGTTGTTGTGACAAATATGTGTCCCACACACTCCCCCATCTGTGGAATACACTCCCTGTCCACATTTAGCTGAGTACCTCAATACCCCTTGTGAAGTGCACCCTGAATAACTGTATGGGAAACAGAAAATACAGTGCTGTGATTTCACCTGTGTCCCTGCTGGACAGGGGCTATGGATGCTGACATGTCTTAACATGGGCTGCACTCTCATCTGCTAGTGTTATAAGGGCTTCACGGCCAATAGCCTAGTAACCTCATATGATCCTATGAACCTATAAATAAATGTCTGTCAGTGGTTCACTAGATTACTCTATACTTTTCTGCCACTGACATACCAGGAAATCACAGTGCTATGTAAAATATACCACACATATTATGGAAATCTCTGCTCAGTACAATGCACTCTGTACCCAGACCAGGATATGACTTTTCAGTTAAGAAGGATACCACATCCCCAGCCAGTATTTCACTGAAATGCTGGACTGTTTACACACAATCATCAGCCAATCGATTATAGCCACACCTCTCAACTGGCTGGATTTGATGATAATGTCTATATTTTGGCCATAAGTTTAGTCTTTTCATCATAAATCTTGTATTTCTCTAGTAAATCACTGTGATAATCTGAGGATTTATGTCAGTAAGCAATGACATACATTTCTGTGTCAGACGTCATATATGTCAAAAAATGTCTGCTACAGCAAACCCTGTTACTCTAGCAACTTTCTAAGTTTATAAGAGCAATATTTAAAATATCTCCCTGTGTTTGACCCATTTTCCCCCCAGTTTGGTAGGCTAGCCCCAGATTTCTTGAACTAACAAGTTGAGAGGTATGGCTGTAGCACACAAAACCCTGGACTAGAGTACAACTATCTTTGTAATGGACTCCCACTCTTACTATAGAAGGTCATACTGGGCATGCTCCTACACTTACAGAATTACAACCCATGTCTAAACCCACATCGGACTATACAACTATATTGTGCATATATGTCTTTGCATACAGACAGCTATGTACACCTTAACAGTCTCTACCCACACCCATCACACAGGATTACCCTCAGCTATCTATAGGTGGCCCATAAGTGCTATATCTGCATCTGCTGAGTGTGATACACAGACATATATATGTGCAACATATACAAATATTTCAAGCATACACACACATAGACATGGGAAAGAGAGAGAGACAGACAGTGATACAGAGAAAGAGAGAGACACAAACAGAGAGTGAGGCATAGACAGAGACACCCTGAAAGGCATAGAGTGATGTCCTGGTGCAGCCAATTGCATACTAGTTGTAACCAGTGGCATGTGCCAGCATGAAGGTGAGCTCCATTGTGTAACAGTAGTGAGGTAGGGGTTATCCCACATCACCCACCTTTGTGTGCGCGTGTGCGTGCATGTGTGTTTGTGTGTGTGTGTGTGTGTGTGTGTGTGTGTGTGTGTGTGTGTGTGTGTGTGTGTGTGTGTGTGTGTGTGTGTGTGTGTGTGTGTGTGTGTGTGTGTGTGTGCGTGTGTGTGTTTGTGTGTGTGTTTGTAGGTTAAAGTATTTTGAGGCCTTTCCCACCAACTACACTACCCATTGACCTACTTTACAAGATCTGCTGATGTAATTCACCTTATAAGTATCTTTAGACACTCTTCAGCCTTATAAGCTCTGTAGCATGTGCGATAACTGCATAATACTGTAGTACAAATAACTAGATAATTGGGAGTTCTCATCTCAGTCCTGGCAAAAGTGTGTGTGTGTGTGTGTGTGTGTGTGTGTGTGTGTGTGTGTGTGTGTGTGTGTGTGTGTGTGTGTGTGTGTGTGTTCACAGGTTAAAGTATTTTGAAGCCTTTCCCACCCAGTACACTTCCCATTGTCCTACTTTACAAGATCTGTTGATGTCATTTACCTTAGAAGTACCTTTGGACACTCTTCAGCCCTGTAAGTTCTGTGGCGCATGCAATAACTGCTTAGCACTATAGTACAACTAACTAGATAGGTAGGGGTTCTAATTTCAGCTCTGGCAAGTGTGTGTGTGTGTGTGTGTGTGTGTGTGTGTGTGTGTGTGTGTGTGTGTGTGTGTGTGTGTGTATGTATTTGTAGATTAAAGTATTTTGAGGCCTTACCCACCCAGTACACTTCCCAGTTCCCTACTTTACAAGATCTGCCAATGTCATTCATCTTAGAAGTACCTTTGTATACTCTTCAGCCTTATAAGCTCTATGGTGCATGCTATAACTGCGTAATACTATAGTACAAATAACTCGATAGATAGGGGTTCTAATCTCATTCCTGGCAAATTTAGGTGTGTGTGCCTTTGTAGGTTAAAGTACTTTGAGGCCTTTCCCACCCAGTGCACTTCCCATTGCTCTACTTTTGCTGATGTCATTCATCTTAGAAGTATCTATATAAAACCGTACATAAACTACTCAAACTCTATTTTTACCTAAGATCAAAACTCATACACTGTGGCGATTTACACCCAAACCCAGGCCCACTAAATACAGAAACCCCAAACCATGACTTGAATAATACACTACTCCACCGAGACAAAAACTCTCACCTTATTATAAATCTAAATGTTAGAAGTATCCTAAACAAAGTCCACGACCTTCATGCGTTACTCTCCTTTTATCAACTAGATATAGTCTTCCTAACTGAGACCTGGCTTAAACAAGGAAACCATGACAATGAAGTTACTGCACCAGGCTACAATATAATTCATAGTGACAGAATAGGAAAAAGGGTGGGGGGTGTAACAATAATGTACAATACTCACCTCATCCTTGAGAAACTAGACATAACAACGCCAGACCTTGAAAACATTGAACTCACCCTCACTAAACTAAAACGTAATGCAAATAAACATATCAACATGATAGCATGCTACATCCCTCCAGGCAACAATACAGAAAACCTTCTAGAATGGCTATCTAACTCCCTCCCCCAAACAAATATCTTATTAGGTGACCTTAATATTAACTGACATAACTGCTCCAGTCAAAACCCACTCTCCCATATTAATCTGCATGGCTTAACCCAACTCATCACTTCCCCCACAAGAACAGACAAGAGAACCAAACATCAATCGATACTAGAATGGATACTTGTATCCCATCCTTCACAGATATCACTAGCTGGGTGTCTACCAGACACCCTCAGTGACCACCAAGCCACATTTCTACTCAGATCTAAAACTCCACAACTGACCCAAGTATCCATGTGCCAAATTAGGAATAAAAAACATTTCAGCCTGTCCAACTTTAAAAATTACCTAAAAAGGTGTAACTGAACTCCCCTAAAAACTACCTCTTGATGAAGCAGTTTTATACTTCAATACAACCTTCATAAATATCCTTAACCATCACCCCCCTCCCCCATGGAACAACAAGAATTAAAACTAACTATGCCCCCTGGCTAATCCTAGATACAAAAACCTTCCTCAAAAACAGAGACAAAACCTGGGCTAACTTCCATAACACCAGACCCCAATCAAATAAACAACTATACCTAGAACTATGTAACAAAGCTAAAAAAACTTATCAAAACAGATACAATTTCCTACTACCATAAGTTACAGGATAAACATATAAACAACCCAAAAAAATTCTGGGCAGCAATTAGCTCTATTCTACAACCAGGGAAAACATCAACCCCCACCCCTAAAACTGTAAATAACCAAGACAATATCCCCACACAATTTAACAAATTCTTAACGGAAACTATCCAAGCCCTTGCAAACATCCAACCGTATCCCAACAACCCCACCCCTACCAAAACATCCCTCGCCAGTCACAACAAACAACTGTCCCAACTTTAGCTTCCATCCAGTACCTACCAAAACCATTGAAAAACTACTCCTAAAACTCAAATCAACAACCCTAGCTGCCAATAAATTATCAACTGAATACCTCCAACTAGCCACAGAAGCCATAGCATATCCTGTCTCCATCCTAATAAACAGATCCATCTCTGAGTGTAAAGTACCCTATTCTTTGGAAAATATCTCATATTATCCCACTGCACAAAGGGGGCAGCTCTCTTGAACTCAATAACTACTGCCCTATAGCCATACTACCCCCATTATCTAAACTTTTAGAGAGAATAATACACAAGCAACTAATGCAATACCTCCTAGAAAATAAACTACTATCAACACAGCAACATGGCTTTAGACCCTTCCACAGTACCACCCCCCCACTTACAGCATTTACTAACATAATCAATAATCAGAGAAATAATGGACTCAGAATTTTTTTGGGTTGCCCCCCAAAAGAGCAAGTATCTATCCCAGCAGAGGGCTGCCTCCCAAACATCTCAGATGCTCAGGTGAAGGCTGCCCTCTCCAAAGCAAAAAACACTGCTTCCATGGGACCAGATGGCGTCCCAGGTTGCATCCTACATGAACTACAAGAGGAACTAATCCCTCAAATAAAACAGCTATACAATCTCAGCCTCACTACAGGATATGTGCCCACAGAATGGCGTACAGCAACAGTGGTCCCACTCCACAAAGGTGGAGCCTCTACAGACCCTGGAAACTATCGCCCCATAAGCCTGACTAGCTTAGTCTGCAAGGCTATGGAGGATCATCATGGAGCTCTTAAACAAAAACATTGGGGACCTACAGACACTAGATCCTACCCAGTTCGGCTTTGTCAAGGGCAGATCCTGCCTTTTGAACCTGGTTGACTTCTTTGAAACAGTCACCAAAGCCATAGATGAAGGGAAGGTAGTCCACACAGCCTATCTGGACCTTGCAAAGGCATTTGACACAATACCCCACTCGGGCATCACAGATAAGCTATCCAGCTTAAATATAAACCCCTATGTCACAAGATGGGGTGCAAACTGGCTCAAAGACAGAACCCACAGAGTGAGAGTTGCTGGAGCCATGTCAGACTCGAAACCAGTCACAAGTGGCGTCCCACAGGGTCCTGTCCTGGGACCACTCTTGTTCGGTATATACTTTTCCGAGGTACAGGCAAACGTGGGAGGACTATGGCTCACCAAGTTCGCAGACGACTGCAAACTGGGTGTCATAATCAACTCTCCAGCTGACACAAACATCCTTCAAAAAGGTCTCACAGAGACAGATAACTGGTGCCAGCGCCATGGTTTAAAGCTAAATGCCAAAAAATGTATAGTCATACCCTTTGGCAAAACAATGTGCCCACAAATTACCACATAGGAAACCCATTAAGTACAGAGAAAGTTATTAGGGACCTGGGGACCCAAGTTGATAGCAATCTCTCCTTTGAAAACCACATTGCCAAAGTGGTTAGAAAGACCTTCTACATAGCCCACCTCATCACGAAGGGTTTCACATCTAGATCAAGAGAGGTAATCGTGCCCCTTTATTCATCCCTCATCAGGCCCATCATAGAATACAATGCCCCTTTTGGGATGTACCTTACCCGACACCTACAGCAATTAGAAAGACCCCAAAAGTATCTCACCAAGAGGATCAAGGGTCTCAAACAGATGCCATATGCTGCTCGGTTAAAAAACTCCAGCTCTACTCAGTTGCATACCGCCTACTTTGAGGCGATCTATGTCTGACATACAAAGCTATGTCAAATCCAGAATTAATGGACATGCTCCACCTCAGTAAATCTAAATCCCTTAGAGCCACACGCTTGAGGGACTTGAACCTCAGCACAGAAATAAATAGAACTTGCTGGAGAGACAGGTTCATAACCCAGAGGCTCCCTTCGCTCTGGAATAGAATTCCAGTTCATGTGAGGCAGAGCACCTCACTGAATCTCTTCAAGAAGAATCTCAATAAGTGGATGGGGGATCGTAGGTTTGTCCCAGGGATTACTCCCGTGTCACTATTAGACAGAGGCACAGTAAACTAAACCTTAAAAAGGGCACAGTATACTCAAATCAAGGGGTGGCGTAAGCCATACAGAATCGGGCTAGGCTTATAATTGCCCCAGGGCAGATAGCCTAGTATGAACCTATGAACCTATGACTCCTTGTATCTGCCACATTCTTAAACTTATCCAAAGCATTTGATATGGTTAACCATGCAAAACTCCTTCACTCACTATCCACTCTAAACCTTACCATCCCTCCCATCTCTTGGTTTAAAAGCTACCTATAGGGAAGGCAACAAGCTGTAATATGGCGAAACCAACTCTCTCCCTCCCTGCCTGTCTCCCTAGGGGTACACCAATGCTCCATCCTGGGACCACTGCTTTTTACCCTCTTTACTAATCAGCTCCCATCCAATATTCCAAAAGCCTCAATAGTGCAGTATGCAGATGATACCACCATAATATGCACAGCCAACACATTCAACCTTCTTCACTTCCAAACACAAGAATGCTTTTCCCTAGCTAAAACTTGGATCACCAAACAAAGCCTCATTCTTAACCCAGGAAAAACTAAACTACTCTTTAGCTCCCACATATCCATACCTCCCTCTGATAGTTTTACAGTCTCCTCTAATAACAATACCACAATCACCCCTACCAATCACACCAAGCTTCTAGGGGTCAACATTGACAATCACCTTAGATTTGACCTACATATTTCCTTAACTATAAAAAAGTTCATAAAAACTTGTTCTACTCTATCGCAATAAGAAATTTATTTCTGACTACTCCAAAAGTACAATAGCCAGGACACACCTAATATCCACCTTACTGTATGCCTCCCCTGTGCTTACCAATCTCCACAAAACTGATCTAAACAAACTTGACAGTTGTTATAATAAGATAGATTTGCTACAGCCTCACCCATTACAACACATTACTGTGACTGCCTCAAAAAACTCAACTGGCTAGAACTCCCACTACTACTTCAACTCAATCAGCTATCACTAGTCCACAAAATAATACATCACTCTGACAACACCCCAGCTCTAGAACAACTTCTTCAACCCTATACCACTACCAGAACCTTAAGATCTAGCACCCAAAACCTTCTCAAGGTTACCAAATATAACAATGAAGCTGGTAAATCGGCCTACAGCCACTACATCTCAAAAATCTGGAACTCCCTTCATGCCCATATAACTGACAACAAATTCCCGACCCATTTCAGGAAACTAGTCAAAATTTACTTCATGAATAACTGACTATGCTCCTGCATCACCCCTGGCTGATACTTCAATTCATTTCTATTAATTATTTAAAAACAAACTTAAACTTCCAAGAATTCTGATGTATTACCTAACTTAAGACTGTCAAACTAGCCAATTCAGAACACATTACCTACTTAAGACTGCAAAGCTAATTGCAAATCCTGACTGTCTAGTGCTGATAGCAATCTATCCCAGGGATGTTGTGCTTTGTACAATCGTCAGAAGTAAATACCACAGAGTACTAAATATTATGTATCCTATCTTATAAAATGTATTGTATGTCAAAGTGTTTTTCTTTACATATGTGTTGTCTGTAAACAAAAAAACAAAAAAAAAAAAAACAAAGAAAAAAAATATTTTCTCTTGGAGCTTTTCTCCCCGGGCCTCCACTCCAGTTGGACTCTCCCGGTCAACAAATGTAAAATAAATAAATAAATCTTTGAACACACTTCAGCCCTATAAGCTCTGTAGTGTGTGCAATAACTATGTAACACTATAGTACAAATAACTAGGTAGGTAGGGGTTCTAATCTCAATGCTGGCAACTGTGTGTTAGTGGGTGAAAACCATATTCTGTGTTTGTGTTGGTTACACCATTTTGAGGCCTGTTCCACCCAGTACACTTCCCATTGCCCTACTTTACAAAGCCTGCTGATGTCATTCACCTTAGAGGTACCTTTGAAGAGTCTTCATCCCTATACACTTTGTAGTGTGTATAATAAGTAAGCAGTCCTATAGTATATACAAGTAGATAGGTAGGTGTCTGAATCTCAGCACAGCCAGCTATACTACTGTGTGAAACATATCCCCCTGTGTGTGTCAGTTGTACCATTTTAAGGTCTATTGACCCCCTCCCATAGGCCATGGCATTACTTTAAAGAGCCTGTTGATGTCATCCACCTTACAAGCACAGTCACACATTCTCTAACACAAAGGCACTGTGGCACATGCAATATTCATATCAGTCTGTATTGTAACTAGATAGATAGGTCATCTAATAGGAAAAGTGTCAACTCTGTGCATGTGTGTTTCAATGTATGTCCCCATGCAGCAGTGTGTCTGTGTTTCAGATGGCTCTACCATGTTAAGTGCCTGTGAACCCACCATTGTCAATCCTAACAGCTCCTGCAATTGTCACACACATGAATAGTAGTGGCAGACACTGCAACACTATAGTAGCTCTGTGGTGTTTGTATTATGTATATAGCACTATCATTTGTAAAACTAGGCAGGTGGAGGTTCTGCTATCAGCAAGGGCAGGTCATGAGTGCATATGTGTCTGTGTGTGTGTGTGTGTGTGTGTGTGTGTGTGTGTGTGTGTGTGTGTGTGTGTGTGTGTGTGTGTGTGTGTGTGTGTGTGTGTGTGTACATCCCCTTGCAGCAGTCTACCTGTGTTACAGCCACCAGCATACCTCTCAGCCCCTCACAGTAAGACATCTGGTTAAAGCCATATGGAAAACTGGGGCAAACACCAAACATTAAGCACAACCTTTACATATTGCTGTGACACACATGGAAAGTAGATACCAGAACAGGTCATGCATTTGAATGCACTTTCCAAAGGGTATGTGTTGTTACATAGCAATTTCCGCTATCAATCTGCAATGTTAGTCTGTCATGATTTTCCTACAGTTTGCCAGAAAACCACAATTTTATGACAGTTGGAAAGGAAGTATGTGTCAAACATCAGGACAATCTACAGACATATGCAGAGGTCACAGGTATAGCCACCATCTGTACCACCCAGCAGGTTGCAGTCCATGTTTGGCAAGGTGTAACTTGTGACAACAACTGAAACAGTAAAGATGTCCCAAGAGTGTAGGACAACAAAAATGGCATACAACTCTGTACTGACTGCATAGAGCAGTTATTGCACATCAGAAGCACCTTAATGTTATGACAAATAGTGTAAGCTAAGGTAATGTCACACAAAGAAGGTGCCATAGTAGCAAACCAGAGGACGTCCTTTGTGTTGAACTTCCCGTGGGCATGGTATGTCCTGCCAACTGTCATGTTACTATAAGTAATGTCCCACACTCCACATTTGATAATAACACAAACACATTCTGTGTCGCCTATGCGTGTGCAATATGTAGACATGTGAAGGCCCTGTGACTACCTGGTGCCCCCAATAACCCACATGTATATAGGCATGAATGCTAATTGGCACCACCCACATATGTAAGTACAGCCTAAGGATGTGTGAACTGTAAGTATTTTGCAGTCTGTCATTCAGCCACAAACTGCTGTTAACACACTACAGTGGCCCATACAGTGGGTATGGAATGCTGTCAAGGTCCTAGCCTCAAGCTGAATGCAGACAACAGTGTCAGCATGCCATACAGCAAGGACATGTGCCCAGTATTTCCCACATCAGCATCATCCCCATAAACACACAGACTACAATGACAGACCTGGGTACTCAGGCTGGCAACATAGTTGCATTCAGGCAACAAATATTGGCAGTCATCAGGAATTACTTGCATGTGGTTCACCACATAGGTAATGTGACCGCTTCCAACCAAAAGGTGGACATTACCTCTGAATAGTCCTCAGTCAGTACAACAATACATTAGCAGCATGGCCAGTCTGCTATGCACCTATACAGACATATGGAGAATCTGTAAAGGTTAGGTTAACACCCACAATGGTCAGCCATGGCTCTAAACACCAGTTCCATGTAGACAGCCTGTAATCAGTATTGACCCACTGGTTACTGGTCAGGTTGTCCACAGGTGTCTGTGGCATGCCAAGATGACAATGTTTTGCTCAGCCCTTCAACAGCTGCTTCATGTACAAGAGTATGACTCCATGTGCAATACCAGCATGAGAGGCCTGACTCGCATATGAGATAGTAGACACATATGCTGGACAGTCAGGTTTGGCTACCAGAGGCTGCCCTGTATCAGGAATAGACTCCCCAAACATGTCAAACACAGTACCATACATACCCGCATCAAGGTTGAGTGGATAGGAAAGAAAAACATCTGTCCCTGGGGTTCAACCAGTGTCCAGCAATGGCAGGGACAACAGGTGGTGATGGGTGAGTCTGTTGGGGATAAAGTAATGGCCAGGCTTGTGAGGGACCAGGGCCAGTACTCTGGTAACCTCTTCTGTATGTATGAACCTGTGGTCCTACAGAATAGCCAGGTGACATATATGAAGGCCAGCTGGCTGTGTCAAGGGGTATGTATGCAAAGACACACTGTCTGCCCCTATTGTCCCTCACACACTGTTGCACGCATACACACATGGTAAACATGCACATATACAGCCATACCTTGGCAATGAAAAGGTCACTGTGTTTCCTCTCTACCATACTCAGCTTTGGTAATGTCAGCAGCCCCACAGGCTGTACAGACACAGACACCTGGAACTCAAACAAAATATGGAATGTGAGACAACAGTCAGTCAGCTGTATTAAGAGCAATAATGTATCATGGCAGAAAGGTACATACACTTTGATGTGTACCCATGACAATTGCCAGCGGACAGCACCTAACACAGCATTGTACTATATTCACTCTGTGCATCAGACCCATATTAGCATGTCCATCAATGGTATGGATAACAGGGATGTGGCACAGCTCTGGCTGAGCCATACAGTTGATATCATGTGTGTGTGTGTGTGTGTGTGTGTGTGTGTGTGTGTGTGTGTGTGTGTGTGTGTGTGTGTCTGTGTGTGTGTGTGTGTGTGTGTCTGGAAGAGTGATGTTCAACTGGGCCATGGAGAGGAGCTGTGTGTGTGTCTGGTGGTGACCTGCCTTTGATAGTGATGTGTGAGTGTGTGTATGCAGTCAAGCCATGTGGTTGCCCTACATGAGGGTATGTTGGACAGCCATGGACCATACAAGGCAGGATGTACAGTTAACTGTCTCCGGCCATGGACACAGGACTTGGTTCTGCCAGGAGAGTCACTGGCATCACCAGACACAAGGCCAAATGCGGTACTACTCCCTGATTGTGATTGCTGTCTGCTGAATCCGTGTCCCTGATGGGACCAGACAGGACCACATGTGCATGGCTTGCTATGTTGTGTGTGGACAGCACTCTCCTTTTGGTAGTGCTGGTGGTACTGCCACTATGGGACTGTGAATGTGCATGGCCACGTGGGCTCTTAGCTGATCTTGTTGCTGACCTACGTCCATGTCCGATGTCCTACTCCCACTACATGCTCAAGCACAGACATTGCACAGTTGAGCACTGACAATGGCTCACTCCACCGTGTATCCACAACATCAGCAAAATGATGTACAGCATCACCAATGTCATGGAGGTTGTCACACATGGCAGGACATGTTGCATTCATGACCCTGAGCATCTTTCTGGTGTAGCGTTCAGAACATGCTCGTGCCTCCATGTCGGACTGAAACATGCGTCAGGTGAAACCTGTTGTGACACTTCTGACAGGGGCTGGATGGGCAGCAGTCCTCCTTTGAGCACCCCTGTCAATCTGCCTGTGTGGGACCTCGCCAGCTCTCTGGCTATGGCTAGTGTCTACACTTACAGATGCCATAGTCGCCACACCAGCCTGTTGTATGCCACCACCCTCTGACTGTCCAAAATCTGTGGCTGCTGGGGACTGGGTATATGTGGGCATACTGATCATGTGTGGGGACATTGTTGGTGGAAGTGGGGTGTCAACCAATGGTACAGATTCAGCCCCCAACAACCCCACTGTGCCCCACTATGAACACCATCATCATTGGAGTCTAATAAGACACTGACATCAGGTTGTGAGGGGGAGATAGCACAACCCCCATGTTCACCTGTGAGGGGAAGACAGCATATGTAAATTACAACCTACACTGTAATGTTTGCAGATACAAACACACACACACACACACACACACACACACACACACACACACACACACACACACACACACACAAGCAGGTGAGGTGGCACAAAGACATTATACAGACCACACTTTCTGAATTATGACATGCACGATACATATTCAGACTACAACAGGTACACTCTGGACAGGCCCTCAGCAACATGCAGTGCAGCTATGTCCTGCTAATGTGGCTACTACTATACACCTGTGAGATATGTGAGGAGTGGCAGTATGTGATGGACCTTCACCTAACACACAGTGCACCTGTGTACACAATACTAATGTACCCCTGTATAGCACACTAGCAACAGCTATACAAAAGTACATGCCAGTATGCTACAGCTCCTGTGAATAGGCTCTCATGATGACCAATGTGATGCACTGCAGTTATCCCACCACACGTGAACATGCACATATTGCAATATGGCTAAGCAGAAATGTTGTGCACATGGAAAACTGACTGCCCTCAACATGCCTACAGTATTTGTGAGCCCCAAAAAGACAGTTCCATACTCATTGGATTTAGGTTGCTATTCCTGAGCCACACCAGAGGGACCTATGTAGTTGTGGGGGAGAGGTATTGTCAGCACACACGCATGTGGCATTGGTACAGGATAACATGTGCAATCATGAACATGTACAGTACAAGCTGTAATATTGGGTCTATATCATATGAGCGAATAGCACAAATTGCGAATGCTCATAATATCGAACATACTGGACCTCAAACTTCCTATTGTGGGGGCTGCATATTCCATCTGCAAGATCGCACTACAGAGAGGAAAGGGCAAATATCCCATTCTTCACTGTACCGTGATCTCAGAAAAAGCACTTTGAGGTCCGGTACATTCGCTATTATGAGCGTTCGCAATCTGTGCAATTCACTCATATGATATAGACCCTGTAATACTACCATGATTGCTGACATTCACAATAGGTGTGCACTTGTGTGCATAACAAAACCCCACCTGCAAATGCAGTTTGACTTGACATATGTGCCCAGGTATGCAAAGGCTGCCACTATGAATGCTACAGTATTGACGTGATGCCCACTGGGGCCTTACCTGCATGCTCCTTGGCTGTTAACTCTGTGCCACCCACCTCCATAACATATGTAGTGATGGTTTCCTGGGATGCGGTGGCTGCACCAAGGTTTGCAAGGAACTCCTTATTGGCTCTGAGTGGTGGTTGAGTAGCAGGCCCACTATCTGTACCAGCACTGTCACTGGCCACAGCTGCAGCCATTTGCCATGCATTGTGTATGAGGGCTATGGTACAGTGTTGAACCTGTTTGTAGTTCCTGTCCTGGTGTCCCACAGTGTTGAATGTCACTACCAGTTCCGCCCACAGGGCAGTGCGTTCCTGCTGGTTTTCAAAGCTCCTTCCCAACATGACCCTGTGATGGAGTCTGAGGGCATTAATGATTGCTGCAGTCTCAGCATCTGTGAAGGTTGAGTTGTGTCTGCAGTACATCCCACCTGAAAGACATGAACAGGGGAACACATCACAGGACCGCATACATTGGCCACCATTATGTACAGACCCTTCATATCCCCTTTTGTTAGCACTATCCACTGCTAACACCAACATTACACCTCTGCCATCTATCAGTACAGTATGTGTGTGGGTATTGTCAACATACTGGGATTACAGCATGCATTACCCCCCGATCCTGATGTTTCATGTTCCCCCCCAATGAGGGCCATTAATGTGCATAATCCTCCATTCATCATTCACATCACGCAGCAGAGGCAATCATGGACTCCACATTTCTGGGATTGCTGCATGAGTGCAAGTTACGTTCCACTGTGTTAATACACATGCACACACACACACACACACACACACACACACACACACTCAACCTGATGGGTGACCTGGACTGGCCTTGTTGGCAGCTCACATGTGTGTCACATACAATCACCCTGCAGTGGACTGGGCACCCTGTCCACATCAGGCAGGGTAGCTACCTAAACCTTTTCTGGCATAACTGGTCAGATCAATGGTTAACAGCACATACACCCTTGGGATACAACCTGTGTGTCTCTTTGATGGGGACATCAGCTGCTGCCTGGCATACACATGGACTGACATGTGGCCTAGCCATATGGCTGCTCAGATCCCATAGCTTAGTAACCTGGGATGGTACCAGGACTACCAGAAATGGCCTGACTGTTGTGACTGACTGTGTTGTTATGTGTCCACACACATCACTGCCATCGACTGCTGGATGTCCCCTATGGGCAATGTTACAGTACCATGTCATCCAGCCTACATCTGACAAATAGGTGAATGCCACTACAGGTGCATGTGGACATTCCAGGAACATCTGAGGTACACAATAACAGAGATCAGTGCATATGTGGTGTAGGGTGACCTCCTCATAGGTGTCTGACATCTACAGTACCCAGATGTTTGCAAAATGGGAACATGTGCCTGATAGATGTAAACCCCCCCTACCAGACAAATGTGTATTCTCGCATACCAGGTGGACAATACATGATGGCTGTCCACAGAGTTTGGGAAATGTGTCTGTGATATGCCAGACCCCTGGGGACACAGTAATAGTACATGCATGTCTGGTACTGTATCCATTCCCTTACGTTGCATGCTTAGTATGTATGCACTGCTGCTGAGCCTATACCCTGCTGTCCTACTGCAGGAGCTCACCAGATATGCTAGCCATAGGTGTCAGGCATTCAGATACAGGTGTGAGGTACACACTGACCTAGCCAGAATATGTCAGGAATGGTCAGGGAGACCTGGACAATTTGTGAAATAATCCTGTATGACATTGGCAGACTGATACGGACTCAAGGATGGTACATGATGTGATATGCCAGCTGTATCCACCAGTACATACTGTCAGTGTGATGGCCCTGTACTGACCCAGTAATAAAGGAGCCTCAATTCTCACTGCTACCACCAGTGGGGGATGTAAACAATGGGAGGATGACAAATACACACACCGTAAAGTACAATTACCCTTCAGAGCACACAGAGATCAGTCAGTCTAGGGCTGGTTTCTCCCTCCCTCCCAGATCTCCAATAAGACTCCTCACTGGCACAGCTATATGGTTAACATCTCAGCAGAGAGCCCAAGCCAAAACCTCCATAACCTTCTCTGTCCGACATGTGCTTTGTGTCCCTGCCCAAATAGCTGACACACACACTTTTTGAGATTTGATTTATGAATCACAGACACAGTCCTGGGAAAGGCTTGTACAGGCTTACCAGCTATGGCCCCTTTTGCCCACACTTAAAGGTAGTTCCAACTGCCACAATCCAGCTCTTTATAGCTACTGTAAGGCCCTTACCAAAGGGTGAGGAGTCGTACTGCGTGATGTGCCTATTAGCCAAATGGTAAGTGTGACCAAGGCTGAGCCTATTGGAGTGGGCTATACAGTGTCATCGAATACACATGCAAGTACTCTAAGAGCTTACTTAGTTTTATACAGACCAGACACAATTACAAGATTTACCTATATTTAATAATGACTAATAAAGGAACAAGATAATACTCATTCAATACAGTAACTACAGAGTACAGACTCACAGGGAATAATTTTAGACAGCATTTCAGGACAGTCTAAAATAATTACAGCAAACATCTATGGTAATAGGCTCATAGGTTCATAGGATGATACTAGGCTATTGGGCTGGAGACCATTATAGGCCTAGCCAAGACTTTTGCCCATGTTCCTTCAAAGTCAGCACCGCTTTCCCTTGTACAACGGGGACACAGGTGGGATCCCAGGAGTGTATGTTCTGTTTTCCATCCAGTCATCCAGGTTCCTCTTAAAGAGGCCTAGAGAGGTACTCTGCATGATATGGAGAGGGACTCTATTCACCAGATGGCCGAGTCTTTGAGACACAAATCTATCCCACAAACATGTTCTATTCATGTCACAGACCAGGTTAAGGCCTTGTGCGCTATTTGTGTGAGTTTAGTTTGTTTTACAGATATGCAGCAACTCCATCAAGACTGGGTCGGACATGGCCTTGTATGCCAGACACAGGTCACCTCTGAGCAGTCTGTATGAGACTGAGTAGAGGGAAAGGGCTTTTAGCCTATTTGTATAGGATGGGTGTTTGAAACCCTGGATTTTCCTGTTCAGGAATCTCTGTAGTCTCTCCAACTGCTGCATGTGCATGGCAAGGTATATGGCAAAGTGGGCACTGCACTCAATAATGGGTCTGATAAAGGAGGAGTACAGGGATGTTATGACCTCCTTATTCCTGGATAACATACCCTGATTTACAACGTGGGCCATGTAGACAGCCTTCTGTACAATGGAGGCAATGTGGTGGTCAAAAGTCAGGTTGCTATCAACCAGGGTGCCCATGTCCCTCATGAGTGATTGCATGCTTAGTATGTTGTTGTTAATGTCATATGTAGTAGGGATGACAATTTCCCCAAAGGGGATAATGATGCATTTCTCAGCATTTATTTTGATGCCATGCTTCTGGCACCAGTCATGAGTTTGGGTAATGCCCTCATGGAGGATGTTCACATCACTAGGGGAATTTAAGACAGCACCCAGCTTGCAGTCATCTGCACAATTGGTCAGCCACAGACCACTGGTTGTGGCTTGCTCCTCAAACAAGTATATGCCAAACAGTAGAGGCCCCAAGACTGATCCTTGGAGTACACTGCTCATTATGGGTCTACTACTAGAAGTGGCTTCCCCTACTTTGACTGAGTGGGTTCTATCAGTGAGCCAGTTAGCTACCCAACTGGTAACATACGGGTTGATACTTAGCTGGGAGGGTTTATGTATTATGCCTGAGTGTGGAATAGTGTCAAAGGCTTTGACTAGGTCAAGGTAGACACTGTGTACTGTCTTCCCCTTGTCCATGTCATTGGTGGCTGTTTTGAAGAAGTCAACCATGTTTAACAACCATGAACTCCCTTTGACAAAACCAAACTGTGTGGGGTACAGCGTTTGGTGGTTGTCAATGTCTTTGTTTTTAAGGTCCATGATAATGCATTCCATGGCCTTGCAGATCAGGCTAGTTAGGCTGATGGGCCTATAATTGCCTGGGTCAGTGGATGCTCCAACTTTGTGTAGGAGGATGACGGTGGCTGTCCTCCATGCAGCTGGGATGAAGCCAGTGCTCAGACTGTGGTTGAATATGGTGTCTAATGGAGCTTAGAGCTCATACCTGAGTTCATGTAAGATACAGGCAGGGATATTATCGGTTCCCATGGAGACTTTATTTTTTATCTTTGAGAGGGCATTAAGGACCTGCTCCATGGTGATGAGGGGAGGGGGGCAGGTGCTGGGGATGTCCTGGTGTATTCATGCGGAGGACAGGAGGGTGAATTTTCACTGAACCTGTCTGCCAGCAGGTTAGCTATATCTATGGCGTTTGTGTATGTAGTGTTATTGACCACCAGTTTAGAGCGGATTTGGGTGTTGCTTTTGAGATTGCAGACATATGTGAAGAAGGCCTTGTGATTGTCCTTGGTGGATGTGGCCAATTTGGACTTGAAGTTAGCCTTACAGGATTTCACCAGTGACCTTATTTGCTTGTTCAAACAAAGGAAATATTGCTTCAAACTTGGCACCTGCTCTTTCTTGGCCCTAGACAGCAATTACCTCCTTCTATGATACACTTTGTTTATTGCTGCTCTCCACCAGACTGGTTTACTCTTCCTTGAGGAACATGATTTGGTTCTGTCAGATATTGCTGAGTCCATACAGCTATGTAGGTGCTCATATATTTTCCTGGTGTAGGCTTGGACATTAGGGCTAGTTCCAACTGAAGGAACAGTGGCTGTGAAGCTCTTATACCTGCTCTGAAGAGATTGTAGTCAGCTTCGGACATGTTTTTTTGTGTGACTGACAAGGGGGGGGTCAGGGTAAATGGTGCCTTCAAACGTGATTGCTTTATGGTGGGGTCTTACCAAGGAAGATGACACTGTAGTAGTTCTACACTGGCTACTCATATTGGTTAGGACCAGGTACAAGATATTTTCATCTCTCATAGGGGTGTTGACCAGCTGATCCAATGCGTTGCCATTGAGAAAGTTGTGGAATCTCTGGCCATTCATGCTTGGGCTAGAATAGGTCCTGCACTCTATGGTTGGGTAGTTAATGTCACCCAGGATCAAAATAGAGGGCTGAATCTTGATGGCTTGAGGTAAGTCTAGATACGTGGAGTGGGTGTCCTAAGTCATGGTTTGAGGTCTGTAGCTAGCTATGATTTGAATATGTTTTTGTCAACAATTAACTGCATTTGCAGTGTCTCCTGTGTGTCATACTGTTTGACCAGTCGGGAGATGTGTACATCTTTGATAAACATTGTAACTCCACCCCCTTTGGCTTTGTAGCCCTCCATTTGGTGCCTGAAAGTATGGTGGGATGAGTAACCTGGTAAGGCTGGGGTGCTCTCCACAGCTTTGAACCAGGTTCCAGTGACTGCACAAATGTCAGCATCCTCCAGGGCAAGGAATGCTTGCAATGAGTGCAGATTCATGCTAAAACTCCTAGCATTTAGCAGCATGACTTTAATTTCATTTATACAAATTATTCATGTTGGTAATATTGCGGTTATGACTTTGGCTAAAAAAGGCACTATGGGGAGACAGGGGCCTTTGTCATAAGCCTAAAGCCCAGGGGAGAAAGACGAAGGCCATCTGTGGCAAAGCATCATGGTCTGTCAATCATGTACTGGCTTTTGACTGAGCAAGGATCCTAGATTCTTAATGTGATTGCATCTCTCAAATATTGTGTTCTTAGATGGTAGTATTAGAGGGTTGCCTGTGTACATCAGGCAGTTGCTACACTGTCTCACATTGTCCGTCCATGATTATCAGGATCTGTGGAACAGAGGTCAGGTATAGTACAGTGGTTACTATCTGAGGAGAGTACCTATAGGTGTGAGTATGGCTGGATAAAATTAATACAGTAGCTGGAGGTGAGGGCCTCACTCACACAGGAGTGCTGGTAAGGGAAACAATGCAACTGAGACACCTCACAAAGGATTAAAACAGCACAGCAGTGGTGTGCAACAGGCAAACAAGCACAAATCCACACAGATGCTGGTTTTAAATTCCACAAAAAAAAGGTAAAATAGAGACACTGAAACTGACCAACCAACCAATCCTTGTCCCTGAGCTCTTAGCTCAACACCCTATGCCAGACCAGTTCTAAACAGTTCACTTACTCCCATTAAGTGCCGGCAGGCCCTGACCAACATAAGATGGTGTAGCAGGAAACACAGGAATCATATAAACAGATCTGAATACAGCAAAACCTGTAACCAGACTATGCTAAAGATATTTCAACTCTGTGTAGGTCAATTTAACACAGGAGAACAGATACACACTCAAGTATAACAGTATCAAACAAGAGCAGACTGATTTAAACAAATTAACCAATTAACCAATAAAAAAGCTCAAACATGAGCCCTGTTCCAGTGGTTTTCAGTCAGACATTATAAATGCACACTCCTGCCACTAGGATGCAGGGGAGCCCTCTCCAACAAAGATGGGCTGGATTAGTGCTCAAGTTATACAAACAAAATTAGATTCATCAGATCTGAATCAAGTCTATGCTACAGCAAACATGGTGCACCAATTTCAGAAAGAAACAGTGCAGATAACCAGGCACAATAAGCTATTAACCAGCATTTCCCATCTCAAAAGGCAGAATCTACCATCTCCTCCCACAAGAGTGTGGACCACAAACCTTCTTAATTTACAATAACTGGCCTGAAGCCCAAGTGATGAAACCAAAAAGCTTATAATATCAGTTAAAATTTAATCAGAATACTAACAAGCAGTAATAAATGCAGCAGAATAAGTGCAATTGAGTACTTTTAAGAACAGGCAGCAAAGGCAAAATAAACTAATAAAGTAAGAAACAACACAAATACAGATAATATAGAATTATTTTATTATGTTAAATGGGAAGGGATGAAACACAATCATTTACTTTTTGGAAACCGGGGGGGGGAGGCCTTCCCAAACACTCTCTCTCTCTACTTAGTAGAATAAGATGATGGGATGGGACTGGGAGGATAGTCCAAAATGAGACTTATAGTAGGGGTGGGCAACTCAAAAGCCACCAAATATAAGAACACAACAAGGACTGGGTGAGTGGGAGGGAGAACTCCTAAAACTCCAGCAGAGCAGAATAATTAAAACAAAACAAATGCAATACTAGAATAAGATATAAAATAGAAATGATCAAACCTTGGATAAAGGGGGTCAAAGCAACATTAAATGCAGAGATGTGTGATACTCAGAGCACTGCAAACCACACAAATATCAAACATATATAGTATATTGTCATCTATATGTAAACAATTTTACATTTCCCTAGTTCCTTAATATTAGCAAGGCAAATGCAGATGAGTGGATGTTGTCAGATACACAGACATATACAACATGCAAAGTTCTTTCTATGAGACAAGTTTGAAAGTAATAATCAACATTAATGCTGAGTTAGCTCAGATTACATCAGTGTGTGTCACCTGCCTTCACTTCCCATGCTAACAGCAACATTTTAACATCTCTGCGTCAAAAGTACAAATCTGTCTGATGTTTATGTAGAACTTTAATTCATAACACAGTTAAACACTTTTACATTTTCAAACTAGTAATTATTTAAGTTTCAAGACAATACAAACATTTCTAGATGTAGACATTTATGTCTGCTTGCTGCACTGATACTGAGATAACATATTCATAAAACAAATTCAGCTTATTTACTTGACGTTTTGCAACTTATGTCTGTATGTTTGAGGCTTCCAGCTTCTACTATTAATACATACATTTGCACAGGTAATACTTTATATACATTTCTGTTCTCTGCTAGCACAGTACATTGTGGTTACACTCCTGAAGCTCAGTCATACCCCTCACCTCTTAGCACAAGAAATCTGGACAAAACACTACAAAATGGGGGGACAAAGGGTAATAACTAGGGACAGATTTTAAATATTGCTCCTATAAACTTAAAAATTTGCTAGAGTAACAGGGTTTGTTTTGACATACATTTTCTGAGGGATTTGAAGTCTACAACTCAAATGTATATCATCGTTTAGTAACATAATTGCTCATATCATCCCATTGATTGGCAGAAAAACACAAATATTATGTGGAACAGGCCAAAACTATGAGGCAACAACCTGGACAATCTGTGGAAATCTGTACAGGTGAGAGGTATGTATGGCCATTGTTAACAGACTTTCAGATTCTGTAGCAGTGTACATATGTGTTGTGGTCAGTAAGGTGACAGGCAGAAGTGAGTGTCATAGATCCTTTTCTATCTGACTATGTCTGCTGCTACAATTGATGCTGGTCTATCAGCTGTGTATGTTTGTAGGGGCAGACTGAGAAATGTCCCCTAAAACCTCAACATCTCCCCCAACCCTTTATGTTTGGCTGTTGTGTGGATGCTCTGCTCTAGGCATTTGGGAGCAATGTTAGGTCTGTAGCAGGTAGTTGGACATACTGCTGCATGTGTAGCAGGCCACAACTGCTGCATTCTGGCCAGGAGTCAGACTAGGGATTGTGAAGACATTGGGGGAGAGCAAGCTGTAACTATCAGTTAGGGTGCAGTGTCGGCTGTTGTGTCACAGTATGGCCTGGTTGAGGGTACCCAAAACAGTCCAGGTGAAGCATCTGCCTGTGGTGCATATGTTATATAATAGTGCCATCCAGAGAGTGTTAGTCAACATGTGGTACACATATTCATAATTGTGAAATGTGTCCCACCCTGCAGGGCTTTAATGTGCTACTGTGGGTGGCAGTGACTGCAGTAGGAGCAACCAGTTTTGCTGGACATTGCAGGACTCCATTATTCCCATGTTCTATTGACATGCATGTAGTTGTCATGCCACACACTGGACTGTGGACCAGGACTGTGGATTTCTACATGTGACAGACATTAGAACTGTAACAGATGGTGCTACCAAGTCATTTATATGGCAGATGTATTTGTAAGACATATGTGCATGCTTACAGTGTGTGACTCAGGATTAGCATGGACATGTATGTTCTGATGAGTATGACGTGTGACACGGAGTTGTCTGTCGTGCTTTTGCAACCCCAATCTGCACTGCCTTGCCAGTATGTGTGCACACAAAGTAGGTTCTATGAGGACTCTGCCATGAATAAGGGGCACAACTGTGGATATTCAGCAACAGTCTGTGCAGTTGTCTTTTCTACCAGATATTGTAGGCCTCCCGTACATCCATCTGCATTTATTTGTCTGTGTACTTGCTCTATGTCTGCATCAGAGGCCCGAGTACACTGTGATTTGGGCCAGTATATATAGTAGACTGGCAATCAGGATGTGTTTGTAAAAACAGTCGCTCTACTCCACAGGTCAGTTGGCTTACTGATATGTTGCTCTGACTGTAGTTCAGATGTGTCTGGATTCAAACTTTGTCACTGATGTATTTTTTCACTAAAGTTACATCCCTGTAGTGCATGATATATTTACAAATCCATCATTAATCCCCCAGAGCTGATTTGGTATAGTGTTGCATTGCTGTGACTCTGGTTCAGAAGGTCCTGTATCCAAAACAGGGCAGCTTTGTCTTTTTTTCCTACTGTTACATGAGTGTAATGCATGATATGTTTACAAAAGCATTGCGAATTCCTGCAGCTGATTTGGTATAGTGATGTGTTGCTATGACTCTAGTGCACAGAGTTCTGGGATCAAGACGTGGCAGTGATGACATTTTTTTCACTGATGTTAGATGACTGTAATGCATGATATATTTACAAAGGCATTAGCAATTCTCACAGCAGATTTGGTGTAGTGGTATGTTGCTCTGACTGTAGTGCCCAGGGTCCTGGCAGGGCTGGGTATTTTGTTACTGGGCAGAACAGTTGGTGAATAAGGTAGTGTGATTAAAGCAGTTTCAAGTGGGTTTGCAGGGTTTTGAATGATGCTAAATGGTGTCAAGAGACTCTTAGCTTCCCTTAGCAGCACTTACTCCCACTTAAACCCACGCTAATTCCAAAAAAAGTAAAGAAAAAAGCGGTGATAGGAAAGTGGTGAAATGAGGGCAAGCAAGGGGAAATACATTAGGAAAGGCAGCTAGGGATGTGCAGGACCATTGTAGGAAAGTACCATAGTTCTCCATTTCTTGGCCAGTAACAGCTGTGAATGATGTGAACAATTTGGAATTTGGAGCCTCACACCCCACAGGGAGGGGTATGGGGGACATAAGTTTGTTGATTAATTGGTGGGATGATTGATTCATGGCAGTGTATGTGGGAGCAAAATGGAGAGCTATGTATTGGGTGAGATTATGTTTGTGGGGACAGGTGACCCTTTTTTATTTTTTAAGGTGAGAGTGGGATGTTGGGGAAGGGTTGTAGGTATGTATGGGGAGGTAAGCTGGGTAGGACAGGTTGCTTTTGTAGACAGAAAAGACAGTGGACAGCAGTGGTGTATGACACATAAGGGGGGTAAACACCTTTGACGAGGAGGGTGGTTGGGAATCGGAGGGCCACATGCCCCCAGATGGAAACAGTGGGACTGAGGTCCCCTCCCATGAGCAGTCACCACTGCCACTTCATGGCCCTGAAGGTGGCTGTGCTGGGGGTTGGATGATAGGGCCAGCCTGCCTCTCGAAGTGCACCAGTCTGCCCTCGATCTGGTGCAGGCATACATCCAAGTCCCTCTGGATGACCCTGTGCACCATACCTCAGAACTGGTGTTGGGTGACAGGGTTTCTCTGCACCCATGGCCAGGGGGGGGGGGACGGGCACCATATCCTGATGTAGTTCTACACGAGGGTGGTGCAGGACCAGATGAGGCAGTTTGAGATTGGGTCCCAGACATGCTGGCCAGATGAGGCAGGACAGGTGGATCAGCTGGGAGCTGCCTCTCCAAATGGGCTATGGTGTTAGGGTTTTTCAAGGTATATTGGTTAGTCATGAACAAAACATATCAACATTAGTTATAACAACATGTATGGGTGTTCCAATTAACCCAGAACAATAGAATTGGCGAAATTACATGACAAACAGCACACATGCATACATGGAATAACAGTCATAATTGTAACAGCATGCCAGTAACATTTATGGCAACAGGCCACCAACAATGGAATTTCAACAAGGTATGTTAGTAATGAACCATTTAAATATATGAACAATAATAGGTCAAATGTCCCAACATTAGGTTTTGAGAACAACATACCCACAGTATATGAATAATAATTGAAGCAGATAAGGGATGGGTTAATAGAAAAACAGTCCATTACCAACTGTATAGGTTTATATTTTTCACAACAGTACTGCTCAATACTCTAAAGGTCTGCCCTCACTTTACATCTACCTGAGGCCTATAGCTACTGTAGCCCATTCATACTTGTTAATCTGTTTACTTGGAATGCTATGGGGCAAGCTGTGACAACTGTAGGTACATGAGTAGAGGGGACTCATACATGTCAAGGTTACATGTATGATTAACAAGGTGTACCCTGCACTGGTGTTCTGTGAGTGTGTTAATGGCATACTTCTACTGGATTTATATCTTTGTGCAAGGTTATTGGCAACAGTAATCAATAGCCGTGACAGTGTGACACTTGAGAGGCATGTATCGGAAAGAGTGCATAGTGTATATTGCTATCCTGCTGTCATTTATTGGCATGGGGCTGGGCACTGGAACATTTGTACACAGTTTATTAGTATACCTTTCATACAGCTAATAGAATCATTTCTTTACCTGTGAGCCCTGTGGAGAAAATATCTGTTAACTCTACCTGAGAGTTTCTACAAATACTCAGGATTACTTGCGTGTCACTATGAACACATCTTCATACCAGTCCTTGGATCCAAACTGTGGTCTGTGTGTGCAAAATTTAACAAGAGATATATGTATTTCTCATCACACTGGGGAACTGGGGCACTGCTGTCTGCTGCTTGACTGATTTCTGTTTACAACTTACTTGGTCACACATTCTGACCTTGTAATATAAGTGGAGTGTCACAGTGTCATGTGTGATAGATAGTGAACTGTGTATTACTACTATGCATGCAGGTGTACACATTTAACCCCTAGTGGATGTGATTATTTGTGATCTGTACAGCTCATAGCAGGCTGCTGGGTTGCATATCCGACCCATACACATTTGCACATCATATATTTGCAGTCTCCACCTTTTACAGTCTTGTACTAGTCATCCTATATGGCCCTCCATGTTACGAGCTCTCTCCTCTGCAGCTCTGGGGAGAAAACACACCATTATGCATACCTGTCTATCAGATATTCATACTATAATTTGATATATCACCTGTAGAGATACTTACAAATCTCTAGGGCATTCTGGGCCCGAGCATTCTGGATCCATTGGCCAAGAGTGCCCCCTTCCTCCATCTCACTTCATCATAATGATGACGGACCTGCTGACCACTTCGGAGGATATCAGTGGCACTGGTGAGCTCACATGCCAGATGGTCCCAGGCCTCAGACTTGCATTCTAAGCCCTGGTATTAGTCCTGCAGCAGTCTGTCATCATGGTTATTCATAAGGAGTCCAGCCATGACCCTGGACTCAAGGATGCTCCAGCACTGCACCCGAAAGCTTGCTCACACTCCTGCCCACCATACTTCCTACAGGGATCAAACTCTAACAGGTTCATAGGTTCACAGGATCATAGGAACTTACTAGGCTATTGGCCCTGAGGGCCTTATAAGCCTATCCAAGAGTTTAGCCCACGTATAGACAAATCAGCATCCGATGCCCCTGTCCAGCATGGACGCAGGTGGAATCCCAGGGCCAGGGATGTATTTTCTATTTCCCATCCATTTATCCAGGTTGTGCTTAAAAAGGGGTAAAGAGGTACTCTGCTTGATGTGGAGAGGGAGTCTATTACATAGATGGGGAGTCTCTGTGACACAAATCTGTCCCACCAAGTCTTATTGATGTCACAAACCAGGTTGAGTCCACGAGTGCAGGTTACTCAAGTAGAGCTTGACTTGTGGATATGCAGCAGTCCCATCAAGGCAGGGTCCAAGATCACCTTGTATGCCAGATAGAGGTCACCTCTGTGGAGTCTGTATGACACAGAGTGGAGGGATAGGGCTTTTAGCCTATCTGTGTATGGTATATTTTTGAGGGCCTGATTTGTCCTGGTGAGGAACCTCTGTGGTCTCTCCAGCTGCTGCATGTGCTTTGCGAGGTACTTGCCAAATGGGGCACTGTACTCATTAATGGGCCTTATTAGGGAAGAATTCAGGGATGTTATGATCTCCTTGTCCCTGGATAAGATGCCCTTACTTATAAGGTGGGCCATGTAGGAAGCTTTCCGTACAATGGAAGAAACATGGTGGTCAAAAGTCAGGTTGCTATCAATCTGGATGCCCAAATCCCTCACAACTGACTGCATGCTTATGACATTGTTATTAATGTGATAATTTGTGGGGACATCACTCTCCCCAAAGGGGATGATGATGCATTTTTCTGTATTCAGCTTGAGGCCATGTTTCTGGCACCAGTCATTTGTTTGGGTGAAACCCTCTTGGAGGATGTCCACATCACTAGGGGAATTGATGACAGGTCCCAGCTTGCAGTCATTTATAAACCTGGTCAGCCATAGCCAACTGGTTTTGGCCTGCACCTCAGAAAAGTTTATATCACATAACAGAGGCCCCAAGAACAAACCGTGGGGTATGACACTCGATATGGGTTTCCTGCCTGAGGTGGCTTCCCCTGTTTTGACTAGGTGGGTTCTATCAATGAGCCAGTTAGCTACTCATCTGGTAACATACAGATTGATGCCTAGTTGAGAGAGTTTATCTATTATGCCCAAGTGGGGAATAGTGTCAAAGGCATTGGCCAGGTCAAGGTAGGCAGTGTGCACTGTCTTCCCCTCATCCATGGCTTTGATGACTGTCTCAAAAAAGTCAACCAACTGTAACAGACATGACCACCCCTTCACAAAGCCAAACAGTGTGGGGTCTAGTGTTTGGAGGTTGCCAATGTCCTTGTTAATGAGGTCCATGATAATCTGTTCCATGGCCTTGCAGATCAGGCTAGTTAGGCTGATGGGTCTATAATTTCCTGGATTGGTGGACGCTTCACCTTTGTGTAAGGGGATGGCAGTGGCTGTCCTCCACTCAGCTGGGACAAAGCCAGTAGTCAGGCTTTGGTTGAATAGGCCACCTAATGCTGCTGCAAGTTCCTGCCTGAGTTCAGGTAGGATGCAGCCTGGGATGTTATCGGATCCCATGGAGGCTATATATTTTGCCTTCGAGAGAGCAGTGATGGCCTGATCCCTAGATATAAGGGTCTATATTAGAACACCAAAAGACCAAATGTCGAACGGCTTAAAACTCAAAAATGCTGTTCATCAAAATCACTTTTGTGGGGGGTTGCACCCCCAAGCCCCTGCTAATTATATATACCAACTCTGAGATTGCATTACAGTGAGGAAAGGGCAAATTTTCTGATCTTCAGTGTACCCTGATCTCACAAAAACACCTCGATGAACAGCATTTTTGAGTTTTCAGCCATTCGACATTTGGTCTTTTCGATGTTCTACTATAGACCCAATTTAAGGAGAAGGGGGCAGGTACTGGGAATGTCCTGATTTACTGATGGGGGGCACAAGGGTGAAATTTTCATTGAATCTGTCAGCCAGCAGGTTTGCTATATCTATGGCTTTGTGTATGTAGTGTCCTTGACCACCAGTTCTAAACAGATCTGGGTTCTACCTATGAGATTACGGACAAATGTGAAGAAGGCCTTATGATTGTCTATAGTAGATGTGGCCAATCTGGACTCGAAGTTTGCTTTGGAGGATTTCACTAGTGCTCTTATTTGCTTGTTTAGGCTAAGGAGAGATTGCTTCTAATTGGGCACCTGCTCTTTCTTGGTCCTAGACAGCACTTTTTTTCTTTTGTTATAGAGTTTATTTATTGCAGATTTCCACCAGACAGGTTTACTCTTCCTTGCAGAGGATGATTTAGTCCTGTCAGGTATTCCTGATTCCATGCATCTATATAAATGTTCATATAGTAATTTGATATAGTTTTGAATACTGGTGCCTGTTCTTAGAGAGGGGGAGGGGGCTGTGAAGCTATTTATAGCATCCCTCAGGAGGGTGTAATCAGCTTTCGAAAAGTTTTTTGTTTTGACCCTAGCTGGGGGGGGGGGTTGTGGGAGATGGTGACTCCAAACATGACCGCTTTATGGTCTGATCTTACAAAGGAGGATGATATTGCAGGGATGCTGCAGTGGTTACTCATGTTGATTAATACCAAGTTAAAGATATTATCACCTCTTGTGGGAGTATCGACTAGCTGTTTGAAAGCATTTGCACTGACAAAATCGAGGAATCTCTGGGCATTTGTTTTCTAGCATGAGTAGTACTTCCAGTTTATGTTTGGGTAGTTAAAGTCACCCAGAATCAGGGTAAAGAGTTGAATCTTGATAGATTCAAAGAGGTCTAGATAGGCAGTTTGGACATCTTAGGTCAGACTTGGGGGCCAGTAGCTAGCTATGCTTTGGATAGGGTTCTTGTCAATGGTTAACTGCACCTGGAGTGTCTCCTGTGTGTCATACATTTTGACCAGCCTGGAGGTGTGTATCTCTTTAGTATATATTGAAACTCCACCTCTTTTGGCTTTACTACCCATAGTTTGTGGTCTGAATGTATGATAGGATGAGTAACCAGGTATGGCTGGAGTGCTATCCATAGCTTTGGACCAGATTTCTGTGACTGTGTAGATGTCAGTATTTTCCATGGTTAAGACTGGTTGCAATGAGTGCAGTTTCATGGTTAGACTCCTAGCATTTAGCAGCATGACCTTTAATTTAGGTTTTGTTGCAATTGTTATGTTGGTGGTTTTAACCTCATCACTTTTTTGCCAGTATTCCCACCTGTGCAGTTTAAATAAGGACATATTCCCACCCTTTGCTGTCATTTGACCATTTTCAAAAATGCTGAGCAGTACGCAAACCCGCTAAGCTGAGTTGAGCAGTGCTTAAGGTGGCAAATGCTGAGCAGTGCTTAGCAGTGTGCAACTCTGCTTAGCTGAGCTGAATACTACTTAGAATGGACCTTCTCAGCAATGCTCAAACCAGCTAAGCAGAGCTGAGCATTGCTAAGAATTGCACAGACAGGTCCTGTTTAAGCATTGCTTAGTTTGGCTTAGCAGTGCTATACAAAACTGAGCTAAGGGCAAACATTTTCATTTTAAAAGAAGTCAGAATTGAATATTAATTACTCATTACTGATACTTTATTATTAAGTGTATGTATTTTACTTAAGCAATAACCGACAATGTCGGTGTGGTATATTAAGATTTAGCCATGGTTGTTGTAGTTTATTCATGAGGGTGAAACCCGAGTGATTAAGTAAAGGCAACCATGGATAAATCTTAATATAGCACAACCAAGGGGTCAGTCATTGCTATTATACAATGACATTATTTAATAGAAAATATTTACTTTTCTTAAATAAATGTCTTTGTATGCCAGAGCCATGCATTTCTTCCATGTTTTTCCAATATCCTGGAGCTTTTTCTGATGTACTGAGCATGCATATGAGACTTGCATTCCCACACATACCCAGTACATCAGTGATTTGAAAAGGAAGAAATGCAGAAAAGAAAGGCTCCGTTGCTCCATTTTGTTTTCTAATTTTTTTATACAAAAGAAAATGTCAGACAGTTTAAGGGTAGGAGAGAGAGAGAATGGAGGAAATGCAAGGAAAATCAGGTACATGTCTTTAGTTTTGAGTAACATACCTGATTTTCTTAGTATTTTCTCCATCCTGTCTCTCTGCTATGTCAAGAGTCCGTTTTACATTTTTTTTGTTTATTTTTGTTAAAAAAAAAAAAATATATATATATATATATATATATATATATATATGTATGTATATATATATATATATATATATATATAGAGAGAGAGAGAGAGCAATGGAATAAATTTGGGATAACTGGACCTTTTTCCATTGGTATATGCTAGAATTTACAATGGGCACCCTGATTGGGCTGAATAATCAGCATGCTCGTTTTGGAATATCAATGACCACTCATTGTATAATTTACATGACCTCCTCCTATGTGCTTTCATTACATTACCTTGGGGTATGACTGTACTGCATGGGACACTTGTGTTTAAATGGGGCTTTTCGCCTTATATCTCCACTGAAACTGGGAATTTGGACCAGTTACACTACACTGTTTAACAAATATTAATTACTACATAAAAAATAATATAAAACTGCTTTCCCATGTAAAAGCTAAATGGGCTGTCTTGGTATTCAAAACATGCACTTACTACATGCCAAGCCATGACTCTAACCACTATGCTAACAGAGCTGCCCAAATTTCATCTGTACATTTGTATATAGCTTCTTGATAAGTTTAAGCACTACTGAGCAAGGTGCTGCTTGTTGCAAACCTGTTTAGCTATGCTTAAACTTTCAGGATAAATAAGAAAAAAAACAGTTAAACATTAATTTAAATGTAAAGTGCTAACATTCACATTATTAGATAAGTGTCCTGAGACACTTTCTTTCTTGTTTTAGTACTGTAAAACACTTTTACGATGCAGGGGGTTTGTTACATATACTGTGGCACACCCCCTACATTACGTGAGTTCATATTCCTAAGCCTCTGAAATGTACAGATTTTCACATGATGTCCAAGTTTGTGCCTCATATTCTTGGTCCATTTGTCATGGGATTGTGTTTCCCTGGCAAATCAGTGACAAATCATTAAAGACTGCAGTTAGAAAATATTGAGGAACATTTGAGTTTCACACATCATACTCTTCAGAAAATGCATATGCTAATGCAAGACCTGTCATTCTATCAACTTTCTAAGTTTGTAAGGGCAATATTTAAAAACTGTTCCCCAGAATGTCCAGTTTTGTATTAGCATGCATTTCCTGAATGACACGAAGTCTGTAACTCAAATAATTTCATTATTGAGGGACTTCAATTCTCACTGATTATCCAGAAAACCTGTAATTTTATGGGGAAAAGACCAAAACTATGAGGCAAATGTCTGCACATTCTGTAAAAATCTGTACAGTTGAGAGGTATGATTGTAAAGTGCAGTAGTACAGCACTTTCACAACGCAGGGGGTGTGTCACAGTACCTGTCAAACACCCCATGCATTCCATTCCATTCACATTCTTAATTTCAGTGTCCGTGAGCACTGTTTTCTAATGTAAAGTGCTGTATGGCACTTTCACAATGCAGTGGGTGTGTGACAGTACCTGCCACACACTCCCTGCATTTATTTCAGTTGCTATTGCACCACAGACACTGTTTTCATTTGTAAAATGCCATACGGCACTTTGTCAGTGCAGGGGGCATGTTACAGATTTGTGGGCACTGTAACATGCCCCCGCACTCGTTCAGTATCCATGTCCACGTCTCTGTCTTAGTAGTGCACCTTCATTAATATGTAAGGCATGCTGCCGATAGGGGGGATGCAGACACGGACACCATTCACTCCATGTAGGAATAGCACTATTCCTACACAGAGTTTACTGAATCCTGGTTATAATTTATTTATTTAACATTTGTTTGCCAGGAAAGTCTGACTTGGAATGAAGCCAATTTTCAGCAGAGGCCTGGGGAGAAATGCTCCAGACACATGTCTTTGGTAAGTGGGAGGAAACCAGAGTACCCCCAAAAAGCCCACACAAATGCAGGGAGGTCATACATACTCCCCACAGGAAGGCACCCCAGATGACAATCAAAGCGAAGAACCTCTTGCTATGAGGAAACAACACTACCGCTGCAACACTGTGCCACTTGTAGAACTGTATAATGCAGATGGAACTATAACAAACACTGATTAAAAAAATCTCTCTCTGTGGAATACATTTAAAATGGTAAATGACCAAATCAGGAAACAGCAAATGATTGACCACAAAATGCTAAAACACAAAATACAAAAAAACTAGATACATGTTCTATGCAGGAGGTCAAGACTCCTGCACTCCCCCATACCCCCTGATAATTATATATACACTGACTCCAAGACTATACTATGGTGGGGAAAAGAAAAAAATTGTACTGACTCTATTGCAATCTCATCGATTTACTGTTTTTTTACCTTGCGCATTTGATAGTTTGTCATTCAACACTTCAGCCATTTAGAATCTTCTCTCTACATATACCTGCTCCTAAGGTTGCTCTTCCTTGGAGAAAACATCCTTATTCTCAAAGTTCAGTGATCTCAGCATCATCAGCGACCCTATGTTCAACAGGAAGATGAATCTATAGGAGGTAAGATTCAATTAAACTTTCATTAAGAAACAACCTTGTTCCCAATCCAGACATGCTTACTATCACTATAACATAACTAGAACCATATAGCAGTGATCAAGGAATTTCTTCAGAGTGCTACTGCTTATTCAGAGCAGATCAGAAAAGTTAAAAACACATACAAATCCTTCCCAGGAGTTCAAGACACCTCATAGCAGTCAATAAATCCAATGAACCATGAATAATAATAAAACCTTTTAATGTGAGCGCTTTCGTTCACATATAGTAAATTAACTTCTTCAAACAATAAAAGGAATACAAGTAAATACTTAAAAACATTTGTTAATGAGTGACATCACAGACCCACCCTATGAAATAATACCATGTGATTTTTAAATCTAAATTTATTGCTTGTTTAAGTCAAAATTTGTTATTAAAACACCAGTATTATAGTATACTGATATATTTTTACAGGAAATATAAAAATATACATAACAAATATAATAGTATTCATTGGCATACATATTTTTTGTCATCTCAGTAGTGATTTCAGTTTTAAAATACATTTCAGGGAGCAGTAGTCATTTAGTCTGAGCTATGAATGTGCATTGAGCCTCAGTTGCCATAAAAGCTTATGTTCTTCCAATTTCAAAGTCCACAGACCCCCCCCCCCCCAATATTGGGTACCACCTGCTCAATGATCAAATATTTAAACTGATGGCTAGGTTAATCTATAATGTGCCTAGCCAGAGCATTTGTGCTATTTTGTTTATTTATACTATATTGATGTTCATATATTCTTTGTTTGAAGTGTCTTTCTCTTTTCTCTACATAAAAACAGATACATGATTGAATAAAAAATAAATAATACCAGCTGCCTGATAAAGAGAGAGGCTCTCAGCAAACAATGTAGAAGGTAAAGGACAGAGCTGAGCCAAATCACCACGGCTGTGAAAAATCCACTTTAATGATAAAATCACACAAAAAAAGAGAGTAAGCATTTTATCGATCTCACAGATTCTTCATCAGACTGAATGCAGTTGATTCACAAACCTTCTTTTAAGCACATACTCATTGATTAAAACATTAATAAATCAATTATACAATTAGTCATCTAATACAAAATTAATTATGTGAAAAAATATATATATTTATATCATAATAAAAAGCATAAAGTCATAAATGCAAACATAAAAATATCATCTTGATATACTTAATGCTTAAGCGCCTTAGCTTTCAAGAGGGGTTTAAGGGAAACAGCGTCATTAATTCCGGGTTGTGTATGAGCATTTAATCTAAGGATCCATCTCTGTTCTGCAATCTCAGTTCTATTTTTGATGTCACCTCCACTAAATCCTTCTTTTAGAATCTCTAAAACTAGGAATTTAAAGCAATGTGAGTTTCCTTCTGCCTCTACATGTTTAGCCAGGGCATTGGTTTTCTTCTTAATTTGAATGCCCCTATAATGTTCTTGTATATGTTCCTTTAGCATTCAATTCATTTTACCTATATAATAGGCATTACATATTTCACAGAATGCAAAGTATACTATATTTTTAGTCCTACAGTCTGCATAGTGTCTAGCTTATAACTCAAAATGTAGATGTGGATGCACAAAGGTCGTACAAGAGTATATGAACTTACAGGCTGAACAGTTCCTGCAAGCATAGGTACCTCTTCTCTGAGAAATACTATTCAACCCACCATTTTTACTTCTATAACAAATTTGACGTTTCAGAGACTTCTTATTTTTGAAAGCAAAGTTAGGTGAATCATCCAAAAATCCATCCAGCTCTTTAACGTTTTTTAGAATATTCCAATTTCTCTTGAAAACATCACAAAAAGTGCTGATATCACTAGTATAAGTAATAGGGAACCTATGTCTGTTATTGTCTCTATTATTTGTATGCGATATATTCAATGCTCTCTCAGAGAAATAAGCCTTCCCTCTAGTACTTCTTTCTCTAGTTAATTCAAGTACATAGCTATCAAAAATATGCTTAGGGTACCCTCTCTCTAAAAACTCTTCTCTGAGATTATCCAGTGCTAGTCTCAATTGTGACTCATCATTGCGTAATCTCATCAATCTGAGGATCTTCCCTTTCACTAAATTTTTCCCAATAAACTTCAGGTGCATGCCATTCCTGCATAACAAGGCATTCCTTCTGGTGGGTTTCCTGTAAATGCTGGTTTGTATACCAAAAACATCAGATTTCTTCAGCTTCACATCTAGAAAATCTATTTCCTCTAATGAAATTTTGATGTTAAATTTCAAGAAAGAGGTGGTGGCATGCAAATACTCTAAGAATAAATCAAGTTCTCTCTGTGTGCCCTCCCACAGAAAAAAACATGTCATCAACAAACCGAGATACATGATTGAACAACACAGATACATGATTGGCACTGCGCTAGGTAGACTACCCCCTTTGTATTACAATCATATCTACTTTCTAGTGTATACCATTCATCCAAGACAGTAAAGGTTGTTGTTGTCAAGATAAATTTACAGTAGGGGCATCTACCACATTTTTTCATGCCTTTATTGGGTATGTAGGGTTTTAAGTTCCTTTCCAGGATAGATTTTATATTGGGCCCTCTTCGATATGTTATTTTAGGTTTAGCCATTAGTTTAGTCCTGAGAGTTACATCTTCATTAATTAGGGCCCAATTTTGCTTCTTAGTGCACTTGCGTCCTTGGAAAATGCTGTTATAAAGCTAACATTGAATTCATTCTCCAACATGGGGTTTAAGTTTGTTATACTAATGTCCAATTCAGTGTTAACTTCAAAGGTATTCCTATTCAAAATGGGTTTGAAGTGTCCTGTCATCCTCTTCCTCTCTACTTCCATTAGGATGTCATCCAAAAAATCGGGTGGATACCCCCACTTAATGAATATATTCCTCATCGTTTGACATTCACTATCAAAATCCTGATTAAGTGAATTCATTCTGGCAGCTCTTACGAGCTGCCCCTTCACCACAGCCCTCTTTTGGTATATAGGGTGGTTGCTGGTAAAATGGAGAAAATCATTGGAATATGTAGGTTTTCTGTAAATTCGGACTATATACCTACTATTAATGCTATATTTATTCAGCATTACATCTAGGTGTGACCTAGACTAGATCTAGACCCATTGTGGATGGCAGGAATAGCATGACGTATGCCTGAGCCAAAATGGTAGATGGGATGTTAAAGGGATACCTGGTTACTGAATCCCAGATATGTAAGGATTCCTGGGGCTTCCTACAAACATTAAATGTAGTGGAATTCAATCCAGAATAGAACTTCCTGACAATAGACGTCAAGGATCTATATACTGCTATCCCACAATCTTTAGGTATTAGTTGGGTAATAGAACTCTTGTTGGATAAAGGTGTTGATGGTAATGAATTGAACTTAATAGAAGATTTGTTAGACTTAATTTTGGAAAACATTTTCTTTTTATTCAACAAGAACTATTATTTACAGAAAAGTGGAGTTGCTATGGGGTCACCATGCAGGGGCAGCTTCGCAAACAGTGTCATGGCATTCTGGGAAAATAAATTTCTGTTCCCTAACACCATTTCAAAGAACAATGTGAGACGGTGTGAGTGATACCTAAATGATATGTTCTTGTTAATAAAAAGGGAGCTAGAGACAGTCAATGATTTGTTAGAGGAAATGTCTAACATGACATCCTTTTTGAAATTTACTTTTCAATTTGACAAGCAAGAGATGGCACACCTAGATGTAATGCTGAATAAATATAGCATCAATAGTAGGTATATAGCCCAAATTTACAGAAAACCTACATATTCCAATGATTTTCTCCATTTTACCAGCAACCACCTTATATACCAAAAGAGGGCTGTGGTGAAGGGACAGCTCGTAAGAGCTGCCAGAATGAATTCACTTAATCAGGATTTTGATAGTGAATGTCAAATGATGAGGAATATATTCATTAAGCGGGGGTATCCACCCAATTTTGTGGATGACATCCTAATGGAAGTAGAGAGGAAGAGGATGACAGGACACTTCAAACCCATTTTGAATAGGAATACCTTTGAAGTTAACACTGAATTGGACATTAGTATAACAAGCTTAAACCCCATGTTGGAGAATGAATTCAATGTTAGCTTTATAACAGCATTTTCCAGGGATGCAAGTGCGCTAAGATGCAAAATTGGGCCCTAATTAATGAAGATGTAACTCTCAGGACTAAACTAATGGCTAAACCTAAAATAACATATCGAAGAGGGCCCAATATAAAATCTATCCTGGAAAGGAACTTAAAACCCTACATACCCAATAAAGGCATGAAAAAATGTGGTAGATGCCCCTACTGTAAATTCATCCTGAGAACAACAACCTTTACTGTCTTGGATAAACAGTATACACTAGAAAGTAGATATGATTGTAATACAAAGGGGGTAATCTACCTAGCGCAGTGTCAATCATGTATCTGATTTTATGTAGGGAAAACAGAAAGACACTTCAAACAAAGACTATATGAGCATCAATATAGTATAAATAAACAAAATAGCACAAATGCTCTGGCTAGGCACATTATAGACGAACCTAGCCATCAGTTTAAATATTTGATCATTGAGCGGGTGGTACCCAATATTGGGGGGGGGGGGTCCGTGGACTTTGAAATTGGAAGAACATAAGCTTTTATGGCAACTGAGGCTCAATGCACATTTATACCCCGGACTAAATGACTACTGCTCCCTGAAATGTATTTTAAAACTGAAATCACTACCGAGATGACAAAAAATATGTATGTCAATGAATACTATTATATTTATTATATATATTTTTATATTTCTGTAAAAATATATCATATAATACTGGTGTTTTAATAACAAATTTTGACTTAAACAAGCAAGAAATTGTATTTAAAAATCACATGGTATTATTTCATAGGGTGGGTCTGTGATGTCACTCATTAACAAATGTATTTAAGTATTTACTTGTATTCCTTTTATTTTCTGAAGATGTTCATTTACTATATGTGAACAAAAGCACTCATATTAAAAGGTTTTATTATTATTCACAGTTCATTGGATTTATTGATTGCTATGAGGTGTCTTGAACTCCTGGGAAGGATTTATTCAGAGCAGACAAAAAGCCAAACAGTTTAATGAAGTTGTTTTCTAAATAAAGATTTTCAATCTTAAATGCAGCTCTGACTTAAGTGGTTTAAGAAATGTGTATGTTTGTTGAACTTGAGTTGAGTATTTTCTGTGATGCTGTCCTTATACTAACTTCGCTTTGTGGCCTACCCTTCTGTTAGGCCATTGGTAGCAAAGTGCTCTTTATTTACACGTATCCTGACTAGCTTGTGTTGGTTTGGTTATCCCCCGGGTTCCAGTCTTTACTTGACTTTATTATGTCTAACTGATTAGGTACATGTAAGCCATAAAGTGGAACATTTTATTTGCTCTGTACTCACTTGATCTTTTCCATTTTCCCTCAGTACTACTACATATGTAAAACTGAACCATCTTTATTTTTTATCTTTTTTGAATGGGGATAATCTTTAATGTAAGAGTGCATAACCCCATCCACCCCCAATCTTAATCCTGTCTACCAGTGTACCATTTTATTTCACTAATTCTCTCATTTGACTAATAATCATATTTATTTATTTATTTATTTCATTTTATCTTATCTTATTTTATTTTATTATGATCCTATTGCATTGATAATTTAGTTTTGTTTCATATGTTGTCGTATAGTGTTTTTGTACAATCTCAGCCTGCATAAGACATGTAAAATTAATGGAATTAGCCCTTTGCTAGCCAATATCCCAAAGAGTGAGGTATGCAGGAGGTGTGGGGGGTCAGAAGTAAGTTTAGTTGCTCCTAAAGGTGCTGCCTTGTTGGTTGTGCTGTTGGTTGTGGAGTCCTTTCCAGCTGCATGCTGGAGCTCTTTTTGAGAGGCAGACACTATGCTATGAGGTGTGGATATGGAGTGTCATTGTCCACTCCACTTTTACTTACTTTATTTTATTTACCTTTTGGTTACTGGAGTAGAGCACTGATCATAGAATAACCAGTTGTAGTCTCAGCCCAGATTATAATCATTTTATAACAATGAAAAGCAACAAACATATATAATGAATAGAATAGAATAGAAACACAACAGAACAGATATTGTAACAACAAAAAGAAACAAACAGCAACAAACAGCAAATATCAACAGAAGCACAAGAGAACATATATATGAATAACAATACATAAGCATGAATGAAAATAAACAGTAAAATATGTACAAAGAAAGTGAAGTACAGGGAAAGACTGATAGTTACACATTTTATGAGTTTTACTTGATGGTGTTAATGATGTCTAACAACACAGTCCTGAAGGAAAAACTGCCGATGACTGGACAAGTCCATAAATATTTATTAAGTCATAGGTTTAACTGAAACAGTATAGAGTAGGAGGTAATCAGGTAATTACTTAAGGTAGTGATGCCTGCCAGTCCCACTTGCAAGTCCATCAGGGCAGTCGTTCCAAGCCTCAATCTATACCAGGATGAGAACTAGCACATCCCCATCCCTTTCCTCTGGAAGAGAAGTAATCAGGCCAAATCATATCATTCTTCTTTTCCTCCCCATGCCAGCTCCAGCATAAATCGGAACTGCAAACTAAATAACCAAAAATATATACCAAATATATGCTAAAAAGGACCGAAGCTCATTGCAAATGCTTACTTTAAAAAAAAATCACTTTTAATAGAAAACAAGTAAAAACGAACCCCTGAGGGTTAAAACTATTTCACACACAGGTTAAGCGCTTTCATCTGCTAACTGCAGACTTCAGATGATTCTGAGTCACCTAGGTCATATGGCTTCACCCCTCTGCATCAGTGTAGCTGTCTTCCTTCTGTAATTTTATCTTGTTTTCCTTAGTGTTTGTTACTGTGATGTGCCCACTCTCTTGTCTCTGATCTAATTATCTTGTTGACCTTCCAATGGATAATGCCATACATTCTGCTATTCTAAATCACTATCACTATTCAAATCAATTCTATTATTTACTTATAACATATATACTTTGCTGATTGTCCACTTAACTCACATCATATCCCACCTTGTGTTTCATATCTTTGTAAGTGTATCTATGTATCTTTTATTCAGGTATAGGGGTGGTCGATAGAGACAGGTCACTATAAACACTACCTTGTGCATCTGTTCCAGTCCTATAGTTCCTACCCTAGGGAAATACCCTAAGAATGTTGTCCTTCTTTCCTTCAGATACTATTGAGAGTTCCCTTATAAAGAAATGGCAGATGAATGGGAACCTTCCTTCTGGGGCTGCATTTTGGGTATTATATAGTAATGCAAGGTATAGCCATAACAAACCTATCATCTCAGATATGATACATGATATTGGCCTTGCATTCATTATGAAGATTTGACTTCATGACAAATCTATTCCCACATTTGGTAACTGTTGTTCTTCCTGGAGTCTCCTTGATCCAGTGTCCTTGACAGGGGAGGATCTGGTTGCCATCTACTGTAGCAATAAGTGAGAGCTGATTGGAGTTGCCAGTAGCACAGCTGACTCTTTTGAACATGTGTTTGTTGCAAGAGCTAAATGAATGTTTCTCCTCATTTAATTTCCACCTTGTTTTGTAAGGGCATTAATACAAGAGTTCAACAGCTTTTATACTGACTCAGTGCTTTGTCCGTAGGACCTTGTTTTTCTTGGTGAATTTAGTACTTGGGTCAATGTTGGGTCCAACTACAAAACTATTAGGAATAACCATTGACAATAATCTCTCCTTCGACCAGCACATTAACAACAACATCAGGTTAGTTAACAGAAAAATAGGTTCCCTATATCGTATCAAACCTTTCCTAACCCCAACAACCAGAACCAAGATTGCACAATCTCACCTTCTATCTACCCTCCTATACGCTTCCCCAATTTATACAAACCTAAAGAAAACCAATCTAAACAAACTTGCTACTTGCTATAACAATATAGCTCGCTTCGCCACTAGTAACCCCTTTAGGACCCATCATTGTATAAACCTAAAACAACTAGGCTGGCTTGAAGTTCAAAACCACATTATAATTCCTCAACTCACTATTGCCCACAATATACTACACCAACCTGACAATACCCCTATACTCTCACAACTTCTAATCCCTTACAACAATCTTAACTCACTTCGTTCATCTAGTAAACTCATGACAAAAACTATAAAGGCAAACAACACAGCAGGTGATTCCCTTTTCAGTAACACAATAGGTAGAAGTTGGAATCTCTTACCATGTGACATAACTCTGACTACATCCTTGCCACTTTTCAAACAGAAAATTAAACAATACTTCCAAAATCATTGGCTTTGTTCCTGTAGTACACCTGACTAACCTGTGTCTCCTCCACTCTTTTTCATCTCTGCACTACATTAGTTCTATTCCTTTTACTGTTGAGTTTTTAAGTATGTACTTTCTGCATAATTGTGTGATATTTAATTATCTGCGTATTTTTAACTTGATTTTCTTTGAATTTATCCTTTCAGTCCTATGTTTTTCTATTTCTCTGATTGTAATTATATCTTAGAATAGTAGATTTTTATCTTATTGTAATTTACTTAGTTTATAGTGGAGCTTTTCTCCTCGGGCCTCTGCTGAAAATGGACATGTATCCAGCCAGACTAGACCGGTCAACAAATGTAAAATAAAAAAAAAATAAATAAATAAATAAAAATGTTAAGTTGGTGTCTCTCACCAAGGAAGTTAGTTGAATTTAATTGTGTCAATTAGAGAATTCTGTTAATCAGGTTATTATATCTGTAATGCATACATATAGGCATACATTTCATTTGATTTTCCTAGTGGGTGGGAATAACTCTGACTTGGTTGTGGAGGCAGTTTCAAGACTTATATACATCCTTCTCTACTTTGGCCTGAAGCAATGATATTATAGTCCCCAAGTTTGAAATAAAGGGTCGCTGCAATACCAACCATATTAATTCTGTGCTCTATTCATCAACATTCCTTCATTTCATTCATGAGATTGGTGCTCCGAGTCATGTATATTTTATCTCACTAAAGGAACATGGACTTTGGTTTGACTGAGCTCCAGTCTTTAAGATGAGAGTGACAGAGATTTAGAGTATTGGTGTAGTTGTCCAGGTCTTTGGGGCATTAAGCCAGAGTTGGATAAGCACTAAATTGTGTATCAGACTGAGATCTCTTATAAGAAGGTAGTTTATTTATGAAGAGAGGTCTCAGCAGTGGCTAAGTCTTCTGAGTGGTGAACAGGTGGTGCAATCCAATCTGCCTCCCTTACTATCTTACCAGTATGAGTTGAGTGTTGTTTTTTTCAAAGACAAAACAGCTTTTATCAGATCTGCCTTTCCTCCCATGGGTACCATGAACACTTAACCAGTCACTAAGAGGGTTAGTTTTTCTTCTTGGAAGATGTTTACTATTCCTGACTACAATTTTTTTTATTTTTATTTATCTATTTATTTTATTTAACATTTGTTTACTGGGAAAGTCCGACTAGGACAAAGCCTATTTTCATCAGAGGCCTGCGGAGAAAAGCTCCAGATGCATGTCTTTGGAAAAAAGAGATAATCTCTTAAGCGTGATCTCAGACAAGCACTGCAAAATGTCTTGGTTGCATCCAAGCCTCACCAAGCTGCTCTAGGTAAGCCTGAATACATTGGAACCACTAATTCACTAGATATCAAGATATCTAAGACTTTGTTAACAGCTATGATTTTTCCAACCTCCTTGAAGGATGCTGAGTCATGTAGAAACTTTCCTTTGGTCTAAGGTATTTGATAATATCTGCTCAATATCTTCTCTTCCTTTCCTGGGTAAGATTACTGATAAATCTTTCTCTCTGAAGCTTGAATCATCTCTTAATTTAACACTCCATAAGGCCTTAACAAACCATTTTGTTTTTTAATTGTGAAACATGTTTATAACAATAAAAGCACACCAACATCAAAAGCACACATAACATTGTAACACCACATCAGCTATACACATATATCTCACTTATACACTTCTGTGTACTTAACAATAAAAGCATTAAATACTTCAGTTATTCTGACATTTCAATGCATGCATTGCATTTTATTAACAACTCAGCCAATACTGCTCACATTTTATGCTGAAGGATTTCATTGACTGTTGACCTTTGTGTAGACACTTGCTCTACCACCTCTGATTTCTTTTAATCTTTTGCCACCTTATATAAGTAACCTTTGATCAAGTTCCACAAGGTTTCCTTACTATACTTAATATACTGACATTTATTTGGTAATGTTTACAATGGTAGCCTAGAGTTTCTGAGCAGTAGTTTGCAGTATCTATAAAGATACACTCCATATACTTCCCTCAGGGCTTTCTTCCTCTGTACTAATGGAGCCAAATCAAACATAAACATTAGCAGGTGTTCCAACAGTTTCCTTGTCATGGTGATAAATCATTTATGTTGTACTTGCCTTCTGATATTTATTTCTCAAGGCCCTTCTGCTAGTTCCCCAGTATAACTTCCTGCATAGTCTTTTACCATGAGCTGTGCCACTTCTCTATGCCTCTGAGGAAAAGCTTTACACACAGCTGCTAGTTTCAGCTGCATGCCTCTCTGCTTGCTGCTTTCTAAATGTTCATCTATCTACAGCAGTTGTGGAGGAGCTTCAGCCAAAGCTTTTCTGAAGGTATAGCTCAAGCAGCTTAGCAATGTTGGAAACATTTCCAGAAGTCAGGTGCATCCAGCCCATGTATACTTCTTAGGAAGTAGGAAAATGTTTAACACACTGTTCCAATGTCTGCATAGGTTGCTATCCCTCTTTGGACAGGATTCCCACAACAGCTTCTACCCTTCAGTGTTTAATAAGGGATGGATCCAGACAGGTATGCCCATACTAAGCAGACACTTCAATCCTGTATAGCTTGGGACATACTTCAAGGTAGCATGAGATACTGCAAATCAGTACCAGAAACCTAGATGCCTAGTCAGACCACTTCGGTACTAGCTGAGTGCCAAAATGAAAGTGTCTTCTTAGAATGATTGCTTTGAGTTTTGTCCAGATTGGCAGCTCCTGTGTGGGTAATACTACTACCTGATGCAATGTGACAGAGAGACACTGCAAAGCTTTTATTGTTATTATTATTATTATTATTATTATTATTATTATTATTATTAATATTATTATTATTATTATTATTAGGTGCTGCACCCCACTTCTTCCTTTCTGGACATGCGAAAATAATGCTTGGCAGAGTATCTTACATATTTTGCTATTTAAACTACATCATATGATTAAGGATCTTAGAACCCAGTTGTTAACAGGGAGCAACAGAGATATGACATTGTACATAGAATTCATAGGAAATTTCACTGCATTCTGGCCCTAAGGCCTTCAAGGAACACTGACTCTGAAAAAAAGGGGTTATATGTCTCAGATTCCACCCACCAATCTAAGTTTTTTTAAAGTATAAATACTGGTTGAATGACACATTTGTAAGTGGTTCCATAAAAGACTGTGTGACAAAACTTTTCCTTAATTTTATTCTGTTAACATCAACCTTAAAACTGAGACCGTTTGTTATCTGACATCTCTATATTTAAAATAGCTCTTCCTTCCTGAAAGTCTTATAAGCAAGACTCATTTGCCTCTCTATTGTCTGTAATTTTATGAAAATAAGTTTAAAATTTTTAATCTACCAGAATATTTAAAATGTAATAATCCTTGAATTCCCTTTGTACATTTGTGTTTTAAAACTGGAATGTTGCAGACAAGGCCAAACTGTTAAGTCAAGTGTTAAAAGATAGGCCTTAGTATAACAGTGATTTGTTCATCTTATCAAAATAACCATTGTTTTTCATTACAGTCAAAGGTGTTGACCTTAAACTATTCAAGCCAACATGCAATACTAAATAGTTATTGTCAACTTTACCTGATGTTATTTTATTCAATATATCCGGAACATCAATTAATTGTAGACCACACAAAGAAGAAACTGTTATTCTTGATGTATTTAAAACTGTCAGCTTCATTTGGGTCTGCTTTAGATCAAAATACCTAAAAGTAAAATATCCTTAAATTCTAATTTACTAGTATTATTTAACAAAAAAGATACATAACCTTCATTTACACAACACCAAACCCTTATTTTTCCTGTTATTATTTTCATTATAACCATTCATTTTAATTTCTTGTTCCTCAACGGGGTATGTATCCTCACTAATATTTTTAACAGCAAAGATCTATTATCATCAATAATACTGCCCAATAACCGTCTTTTTTCTTTATTGTTTTTCTACTTTGTAAACATTTATTATCATTTCTTTTTCCTCATTAGAATACTTATCATCACAGATCAATAAACAATCTGCACTATAACAGAGAACACTTTCATTCACCAGTCCTACCTCCTTCTCTTCATCTACATCTTCTACCTTATCTTCTTGTAATTCTTTTGACTTCATCTTTTTACTAAATGCTTATTACAAGAAACCTTGCCAGAAACACCATTCTCCTTTTTCTTTTTCTTATGAGATAAAATACATTAACTCTTGTTTCTTTTTTGTTTTTTGTTTTTCTTTTCCTCCCTTTTCATACTGATGGTAATCATACAACTGGGCTGGAGAATGCAGTATAGCAGATGTATTCACATATTACTGTATTATCCTTATAATAAAAAAAAAAAAAAACAGACCCCCAGATTCAGCAAATGTCCGTGCAAGAATAGCTTATTCTTGCAGAGAAGGGACCGTTCCCATCCAGCATGGTGCATGGCAGCACATCATGCATATTCATGAAGGTGTGCTGCCGTGCTCTAATACAGACATAGTTCTGTGTGCAAGTGTAGAGGGCGTGTCCGAGAGCAGTGCATTCACAATGCACACCCCCTGCACTCCAGAATTGCCATTCGGCAAATCAAAATGAGAGAGGATGCATACCTCTTAACCTCATAGAGCACAACAGATGGACAAGTGTCAGGGAGACAAATATGGACACAGATTTTAAATATTCACAATACCAGTACACTGCCAGGCACCCAGTGTTACTGCTGCACAGGTTAAAACACCACTGTCCAAGGCCAAGAATACAGCTTCTATGGGACCTGGCAATATCTCTGGCTGTGTTCTACATGAACTACAAAGTGACCTGGCACCTCACCTGTGTGCCCTGTTCAAGCACAGCCTCACCTCAGGCTTTGTCCCTACTGATTTATACACTGCTACAGTCACCGCACTCCACAAACGAGGTGCTACTACAGACCCTGGGAACTACCGCCCAAACTGCCTGACAAGTCTGTTATGCAAAGCTATGGAATAAATGCACCTAATGAACAGGGATATGGGAATTTACAGACTCAGGATCCCACACAGTTTACTTTTGTGAAAGGTAGGTCATACCTGCTCAATCAACCTGGCCAACTTCTTGGAGTCAGTCACCTGACCTGTGGATGAAGGCAAGGTGGGATATACAGCCTTACTTGATCTGGCCAAAGCCTTTGATAACATTCCCCACTCAGTCATCATCCAAAAACTCAGTAAGCTAGGCATCAACCCCAAAATAGGTTATGGATATGACTCACAGTAACAGCTGAGCAGTCATAAGTGGAGTCCCACAGGGTTCTGTCCTGGGTCCTCTCATGCTTGGCATCAACTTCTCTGATGTCCATGCCAGCATGAAGGCACTCTGGCTGACAATGTTTGCAGAAAATTGCAAGTTGGGAGCTATTATTAACTACCCAAGTGATGTTGGCATCCTACTGAAAGGCCTCACTGAGATGAATGACTGTTGTTAGGGCCATGTTCTTAAGCTCAATGTCAGACAATGTGTTGTCATCCCCTTTGAGGAAAACCCTGTTCCCATGACTTACCACATCGATGGTAGTCCCCTGAACAAAGAAGGGGTTATAAGAGATCTGGGTATACAGGTTGACAGCAATGTCTCTTTTGACCACCACATTGCCACTGTGGTAAGAAAGTCCTTCTATGTGGCACATCTCAGTACTAACACATTAGCATCCATAAAGGAAGAGGTCATTGTCCCCCTGTACTCTTCTTCACAGAGTGACACAGTTTGTTTCAGCATACATATTCTGATGGATGTGAGGTAGGTAAATAAAATATATGTCCTCATTTTCTGACAACAATCATATAATCACAGTGATTTACCAGAGAAATGAGATTTACAGATCAGAAATATGAGCAATTAACCTGGTCATGCTGAAACAATTCAGCCAGTTGACAGGTATGCCCAAAATCCCTTACTGCCATACCTCCCAACTGTCCCAAATTACTTGGTTTTTATCAAGTTTTGGGGTCCAAATAATGGGGTGCCAATCCTTTTTTCTACTTTCACACTGTTTCAGCTGACATCATCACATGCACAATGACATTCAGATGGGCATCAGATCCAACAACAGCATTTGATTCATGGCTGGCTGACAGATATTGAACTTGTGCGTTTTGATTCATGGCTGGCTGACATATATTGAACTTGTCTGTGTGTGTGTGTGTGTGTGTGTGTGTGTGTGTGTGTGTGTGTGTGTGTGTGTGTGTGTGTGTGTGCGTGTGTGTGTGTAAATGCCCCCATTGTAATACACCTGGTGGCTATAGATACCCAGGCTCAAACCCTGTACCTTGAGTATAGTGTAAAAAGAGCCTAATGTCCCTAGCCACAAGCACCTCTGAACTTCTGCCATCATTTTCATCTGTTCCTCATAAAATCTGTGGTTTTCAGGATTTTAAGACAAATCACTGAAGGTTGAATTCATTAAATAATGACAGGCATTTGAATTTCTGACTTCATATCTTCAGAAAATAAATGGTAACAAAACCTTTTATTCTAGCAATTTTCTAAGTTTATAAGATCAGTATTTGAAATTTGTCCCTATTTTGGGGCTGTATTCCCCCATTATTGGCTTTGTCCAGGTTTTTGTGCTAAGAGTTGAGAGCTATGGGGAGAAGTGAGAACTGAATTCTGTATTCCCCCATTATTGGCTTTGTCCAGGTTTTTTTGCTACAAGGTTGAGAACTATGGTGCGAAGTGAGAACTGAATTCACTAAGTTTCAGTCTTCCTAGCTTTCAGGAAACAAACTGCTGATTTGGCATAGTGGTATGTTCCTCTGACGGTAGTGCTCAGGGTCCTGTGCTCAAGACTTGCCAGTAAAATGCATGATGGTAACACAGCAATTTATTCTAGTAATTTTCCAAAATTATACAAGCAATGTTTAAAATGTATCCCTGGTTTTTGGCCTTTTATCCCCCTTCCCCCCCAAAAAGAAAACTTAAATTGAAAATAAGTGCAAGAAGCTGTGCAAGATGCCTATGCCTTACACTACTGTCATTATATATATATATATATATATATATATATATATATATATATATATTGTGTGTGTGTGAAGTAGACTTTTATGATGGAAATGTTCTGAATTGGGCAGCTTTGTCATTATTGGTTCATGCATTTTGTTTCATTGCCTACTGGAAAAATGTTCAAACAATAAATTTAAAATGCACTCCTCTGTCTAATAAGTGAGCTGTATTATACAAGGAATATAATTTAGCAATTTTCCAAGTTTATAAGATCAGTATTTGACATTTGTCCCTATTTTGGGGCTATATTCCCACATTATCGGATTTGTACATTTTTTTTGTGCTAAGAGTTGAGAGCTATAGGAAGAAGTGAGAACTGAATTCTGTATTCCTCCATTATTGGCTTTGTCCAGGTTTTTTGTGCTAAGAGGTTGAGAACTATGGTGAGAAGTGAGAACTGAATTCACTAAATGATAGCCATTTAAGTTTTAGTCTTCCTATCTTTCAGGAAATAAACTGCTGATTTCGCATAGTGGTATGTTGTTCTGACTGTCGTGTATAGGATCCTGGGTTCAAGACTTGCCAACAAAAAGCATGGTGGTAACATATTTCCAAAATTATACAAGCAATGTTTAAAATGTGTCCCTGATTTTTGGCCTTTTGTCCCCGGCCC